>NW_026930540.1:0-41293 GCF_032062105.1 Saccostrea cuccullata
ACCCATACAAGTAATTTATGGCTATCAATAAGGCTATAAGAAAAGTTGCTGCAAAAATCACAAACTCCAGCATCTTGTTGAATGAGTTTTAACGTGGATTGTTTTACTGCGACAGCGTGTAAAACAAGTTCCCAGTGATGACGCTTAGCAATTAAAGATTCATTGATTGATTGAAGACCATTTTACGTCCCATCCAGAATATTTCACTCATATGGAGACGTCACCATTGCCGGTGAAGGGCTGCAAATTTGGGCCTATGCTCGGCACTCAGGGCCATTGAGCAAGCAGGGAGGGATCTTTATCGTGCCACACCTGCTGTGACACGGGGCCTCGGTTTATACGGTCTCATCCGTGGGACCGCCCCATTTAGTCGCCTATTACGACAAGTAAGGGGGTACTGAGGACCTATTCCAACCCGGATCGGATCCCGACGGGACCGCGATTGAAGAAGAATCAAAGTACTGAAAGTACTCAAAGCAATAAAACGACGGTCATGAGATCTAAAGCTGTACCATTGATATGTTTCATGATCTGATGTGCATTTCATGTGAAATCTAGGGTATTAAATCAACTTTTGTTTAATGATCAATGTATTGATATTTTCTTGAATATGCAGATAAATTCCTTAATCGATCGATTTTGTCTCTCAACACTTCTCGCCCTCAAGTTTTGAATACTCTGAGTAGGGTGCGGAGCTAGTTAAAAGAAATAAAAAAGTAGAGAAAAGTAAATTTCAATGTGATGAAAAAGGAACAGTATTAAGTTATCAGTGAGACTAAAAGTTAAAAAAAGTTTTAACAGTTAAAAGATATAAAAACACTATATATTTTAGTTAAGGTATAGGGTAATTCAATTTGCTCACTAAATATCAATAAATTTGAGTTGTTTTAACAAATGTTTTGTTTCTTTCGTTGCTTTATCCGTATAAAAAAATTATATTTTATCGGACGCTGTTCCGTGCGGATAGTCAACATAGCTTTATTTGTCGAGTTTTGACACACATTTGTTAGGGTTTTGTACTGTCTACTGTAGTATTGGTACTGTCTGTATATTACGTGATACTTAAAGATATCATAAAATGATTATTGCCTCTTTATTTGTGTTATATAATATTTTTATCAATTTTTGACCTGCCTTATATAGAAAATAATCAATGTAATCCGAACACTTTATATCAGAGCTTATGTCGTATTTTAACCTTGGCCCATGCACACATCTGGCCACTTTAATAAAACTTAAAATAATAAATAATTCTGATTTGTTTTTTCATAAGAAATATTTTGAAATTCAACAGATTATATAGAACCATTCATTTTCACAAAAAATGTTATTGTCCACGAAGTTTTTGCACAACCCTCGTAAAAGTATGTTTTGGTAGGGTTTTAAAGGTATTTTCAAAAAGATTGGTTAGATTTCTTATCCATTTGGGAACTCAGGTTTTTGTTGACAAAGTCCAGTATATACAATTGTATACAGATTTACAATATAAACAGTTTTTTCTTGATTGGACAACCACTAACAAAGGTCAACGGGTATCTCCCGCAATGAGTTTCTGTGGTCCTGCCACTCTATATGTACTGCTGCATCTTGGCACGTCCCCAACTTCTGTGGTATGCCATCTCTCCTATTATTAACCTACTGCCTTATGCAGGTCTTACGTAAGCTAATAATGTTAACCTTCACAGCCTAATAACCGCAAATGTGTGCCTCATTCAGATCTTATCACAATGTTTAGGAGCATAAACAGACAAGGTTATATAACTATGTCAAGAGAGAGGTATCCCGAGCTTCTTCTAAAACGTGTTTCGTTAGCCAAATACAGTCCCAGTACATAGGCAGCTACGAACTATTTAAATGATTGTTAAATTAATATTTTTAATGTTAATGTTTAAGAAATTGGAGAAAAACGTAGGTCTAACGTTTTATATGAAACTTAATCCCAAAAACCAATTTCCGTTTCAATCACTGGCGGATTTAGAGGGGGGCCTGGGGGGCCCGCCCCCCCCCTTTTATGTCCCAAAATATATACATGTAATAAATCAAGGTTTTTTTGGTGTGGCTGTGGGCCCCTATCCTGACCTCAAACTGGCCGGGCCCCCTCTTTTCAAAATTTGGATCCGCCACTGTCAATATCCAATAAAATTATGATGAGGAATATGTAATAATATGTAAAGTGTGTTAATTATGTCACTACTGCAGTGTACTAAGTGCATAGTTGGTTTTGTAACTTCTTTCTGTTACATCGGCATTTAAATATCCCATTTCTAATGATGGGTAAGTGGAGATGGGAAATTACAGTTTATGAATACTGTGTTCAGTGGTGTTTCCAGCTGGGCATCCATGATTAAGCTAATGCTCTTCTGCTTATTTCTAGGCCTAAGAGTCTGTGTTTTTGTCCCAATGTGACTCACCTTTTGACGTTTGTAACATCAAAATTTGAGTCAGAACAGGATAGCTAGGAACGTTGTTTAATATGTTTAAATTTCTTTTATCTTTGTTTGACGTAAGAGGACATGTAAATAATTGTGTCAGGTTAACATTGTTAATGAGCAACAAGCTACGTGTATGTAGAAACTATAACCTGACACCTTTCTATTCACGTTTTACACTTCCAGGACATGTCACATCTGGAATGCTACACGAAGTAAATAACGTCCCATATGTCTCTGTATAACTATTCCATCATTATGATCAAACATTAACGTTTCACTCTAAGTAAAAAAAATAGATGACATTTCATAAATATACCAAATTCTTACCGGATACAAGTAGATAATGGCTGTCAGTAAAGCTATAAGGAAAGTTGCTACAAAAATCACAAAGTCTAGCATCTTGTTGATCGACCTCTAACGTGGATTTGAGCAGCACTGTTTTTCCTGCAACAGCGTGTAGTTCCCAGTGATGACGCATAGCAATTGGAGAAGAATCAAAGTACTGAAAGAACTCAAAGCAGTAAAACGACGGTCATTGGAGCGAGAGTTGTACCAAGTTTTTTTTTTTCAAGATCTGGTGTGCATTTTATGTCCAATCTAGAGTATTAAATAAACTTTTGTTTAATGATCAATGTATTTGTAATATTTTTTTTAATATACGGATAAATTCCTAATTGATCTACAATGTATCTCTGATACTACTTGCCCTCAAATTTTGAGTACTCTGAGTAGGTTGCGCAGCTAATTAAAGGATATAAAAAAGTAGAGAAAGTAAATTTCAATGTGGTGAAAAGGGAACAGTATTAAGTTTTAGTGAAGATAAAAAGTTAAGAGAAACAGTATTCACAGTTACAAGATATAAAAACACTATAACATAATTAAGTCTGGGTGTTTCAGTTTGCTTACTTCCAGTTTGAAATGTTTAAAATCTGGAAGCGAGATAACACTGCCCGGCAGTCTGTTCCACTGAACTATTGTAAGAGGGTAAAAGGAATATTTATACACATATTTTCTAGTTTGTATCAGTCAAAAGGTGAGGGAATGAGATAACGGGTAGTCCTACTTGGGGGAATGAATTGAACCGAGGGTATGGCGACTAGTCCATGTATGATCTTGTATATAAGTACAAGCCTTGCATCCACCCTCCTTTGTTGCAAGCTTCGCCAACCTAAGGTTTGTAGCACATCTAAGACGCTTTATGTTCTTCGAAAATCCGACATCACCCACCTTGCAGCTCTGCAATCCTCAACTTGGTTAATAAGTGTAATCAGACGAGGGTCCCAAAGGCTAGCAACATACTCAAGCTGTGGACGTACCACTGCTTTGTATGCTGCTGACCGAAGCTGCTTGTTCCTGGTAGGTATATTTCTGCGTAAGAAGCCAAAGGCGCTGTTGGCTTTGTTTGTAACCCGACTGATGTGCTTACTCCAATTAGGGCCATCCGATATATCGAAACCCAGATTCCGAGCTGATGAGGTAGTCTCTAATATCTCACCATGAAGTATATACTTGTTTCAAATGGGAAATCTGGATGTTGTTACACTCTGGTTCAATGCCATGTCCCACAAGCTTCTAGTTATGTTCCCCAAACGAAGTTGGGGAACATATTGTTTTTACTCTGTTTCTTATTAAGGTCTTCCGTCTTCACGGAAGACCTTATAGTGATTCTATTGTTTCTTATTAGGGTCTTCCGTCTTCAGCGGAAGACCCTTCTATTATTCTTATGTTTCTTTTTCAATTTTCTTATTATTATTCTTTTTCTCTGCACAAATTTTGTGCAGAAGATTTCTCAGAGATGGCTCGATGGATTTGCTTCAAATTTTCAGGGTTGTTGCAGGGTAATCTGAAGTTTATACCATTTTTTGGATTTTTTGAAAATCACTTCCGGTCTAGAGTTATCGCCCTTTTATTAAAATTCAGAGGACCTTCTTGTCCGTCATTGATCTCAGAAACGACTTGAGCTAGAGAGCTGAAATTTTCAGTGATGATAGAGGACATGTCCCCATGTTACTGGGAGTTTTGATAGTTTCCGGAAGTAAATAGTATGGGAGCTCGGTTGGGGTCAAAATTTAGGACACGTTTTATGAGTGATTTTTTGAGACATTTTGCATCATATCTTTTAAAATATAATTATTTTGTTAAAACATACTGAACAACATTTGTGCAGAATAACAAGATCTTTAATATGATATCAAGAAAAAAGTGCTGACTCATCACATTAAGGGCTAAAAGGGGCTAAAAGTCTTTTATCGATAACTCTTTTACAGTCAATATTTTGTTATACAATACTGAAGCAAAAATGTTTATCTCAACAATCTACAACTGTATATTATGATTTTAATATCTTATGGTACATAATTAGGGGTTACAAGGGGCCAGAATGTTAAATCTTTGACGCTTTATATCTCGAAAGTGAGAAATATTTTGACAAGTAATATTGAACAAAAGATGTTCAAAATCATGTTCTGAACAATATGCAACCTTTCATTTTTCGCTAAACGTCCCCATTAAGGAGCTGAAGGGTTGGCCCCTAAATATTTCTTTTGCAAATAACTCGAAAACAAAAAAGAATCTCTGAATAATTGTTGAACAAAAAGTGTTCAAAATCTTACGAGCTTCAAGATGAAATCCAGAAAAAGGGGCTGGACACTCAAATTAGGGGCCAAAAGGGGCTAAAAGTCTTTTTTCAATAACTCTTTTACAGTCAATATTTTGTTATACATTACTGAAGCAAAAATGTTTATCTCAACTATCTACAGCTATATATTATGGTTTTTATGTCGTATGGTACATAATTAGGGGCCACGAGGGGCCAAAATGCTAAATCTTTGATGCTTTATATCTCGAAAGGGAGAAATATTTTGATAAGCAATATTGAACAAAAGTTGTTCAAAATAATGTTCTGAACAGTATGCAACCTTTCATTTTTTGCTAAACGTCCCCATTAAGGAGTTGGAGGGTTGGCCCCTAAATATTTCTTTTGCTAATAGCTCAAATACGAAAAAGAATTTCTGAACCGATGTTGAACACAAAATGTTCAAAATCTGAAGATCTTTCAGATGAGATCCCGAAAAAGGGGCTGGGCACTCGAATTAGGGGCCAAGAGGGGCCTAAAATCTTCAATCGATAACTCTTTATCAGTTAATATTTTGTAATACATTACTGAAGCAAAGATGTTCATCTCAACCATCTACATCTAAATATTGTGATTTTTAAATCGTATAGTTCATAATTAGGGACCACAAGGGGCCAGAATGCTAAATCTTTGATGCTTTATATCTCGAAAGGGAGAAATATTTTTATAAGCAATATTGAACAAAAGTTGTTCAAAATAACGTTCTGAACAGTATGCAACCTTTCATTTTTTGCTAAACGTCCCCATTAAGGAGTAAAAGGGTTGGCCCCTAAATATTTCTTTTGCTAATAGCTCAAAAACGAAAAAGAATTTCTGAACTGTTGTTGAACACAAAATGTTCAAAATCTGAAGATCTTTCAGATGAGATCCCGAAAAAGGGCTGGGCACTTGAATTAGGGGCCAAGAGGGGCGAAAAGTCTGCAATCGATAACTCTTTATCAGTTAATATTTTGTAATACATTACTGAAGCAAAGATGTTCATCTCAACTATCTACAACTATATATTATGGTTTTTATGTCGTATGGTACATAATTAGGGGCCACAAGGGGCCAGAATGCTAAATCTTTGATGCTTTATATCTCGAAAGGGAGAAATATTTTGATAAGCAATAATGAACAAAAGTTGTTCAAAATAATGTTCTGAACAGTATGCAACCTTTCATTTTTTGCTAAACGTCCCCATTAAGAAGTTGAAGGGTTGGCCCCTAAATATTTCTTTTGCTTATAGCTCAAAAACGAAAAAGAATTTCTGAACAGTTGTTGAACACAAAATGTTCAAAATCTGAAGATCTTTAAGATGAGATCTCGAAAAAAGGGGCTGGGCACTCGAATTAGGGGCCAAGAGGGGCCAAAAGTCTTCAATCGATAACTCTTCATCAGTTAATATTTTGTAATACATTACTGAAGCAAAGATGTTCATCTCAGCCATCTACAACTATATTCTATGATTTTTATGTCGTATGGTACATAATTAGGGGCCACAAGGGGCCAGAATGCTAAATCTTTGATGCTTTATATCTCGAAAGGGAGAAATATTTTGATAAGCAATATTGAACAAAAGTTGTTCAAAATAATGTTCTGAACAGTATGCAACCTTTCATTTTTTGCTAAACGTCCCCATTAAGGAGTTGAAGGGTTGGCCCCTAAATATTTCTTTTGCTTATAGCTCAAAAACGAAAAAGAATTTCTGAACCGTTGTTGAACACAAAATGTTCAAAATCTGAAGATCTTTAAGATGAGATCTCGAAAAAAAGGGGCTGGGCACTCGAATTAGGGACCAAGAGGGGCCAAAAGTCTTCAATCGATAACTCTTCATCAGTTAATATTTTGTAATACATTACTGAAGCAAAGATGTTCATCTCAGCCATCAACAACTATATATTATGATTTTTATGTCGTATGGTACATAATTAGGGGCCACAAGGGGCCAGAATGCTAAATCTTTGATGCTTTATATCTCGAAAGGGAGAAATATTTTGATAAGCAATATTGAACAAAAGTTGTTCAAAATAATGTTCTAAACAGTATGCAACCTTTCATTTTTTGCTAAACGTCCCCATTAAGGAGTTGAAAGGTTGGCCCCTAAATATTTCTTTTGCAAATAGCTCAAAAACGAAAAAAGAATTTCTGAACTGTTGTTGAACACAAAATGTTCAAAATCTGAAGATCTTTCAGATGAGATCCCGAAAAAAGGGGCTGGGCACTCGAATAAGGGGCCAAGAGGGGCCAAAAGTCTTCAATCGATAACTCTTCATCAGTTAATATTTTGTAATACATTACTGAAGCAAAGATGTTCATCTCAACCATCTACAACTATATATTATGGTTTTTATGTCGTATGGTACATAATTAGGGGCCAGAATGCTAAATCTTTGATGCTTTATATCTCGAAAGGGAGAAATATTTTGATAAGCAACATTGAACAAAAGATGTTCAAAATAATGTTCTGAACAATATGCATCCTTTCATTTCTTGCTTAACGTCCCCATTAAGGAGTTGAACGGTTGGCCCCTAGATATTTCTTTTGCTAATAGCTCAAAAACGAAAAAAAAATTCTGAATAGTTGTTGAACAAAAAATGTTCAAAATCTTAAGATCTTTAAGATGATATGAATAAAAAGGGCTGATTCCTAAAATTAGGGGCCGTTAGGGGCAAAAGGCCGATTTTTTTATGTCTTTAATGTTCAATGTCTTTTTACAGATTGTGGTAAATCATTATTTTAGAGTGAAAATCGCAATCAAAATCTTATCTCATCTCATCAAGAATTGGACGGAAGACCCACTCGTTGCTCGCAACGAGATCGTATCTAGTTATTATGTCGCCCCGAACGAAGTCGGGGACGACATATTGATATTGTACGCATGTTTTTTTTATCCAGGCTGTTTCTCGGAGATGGCTGGGACAATCTTCCTGAAACTTTCCTTCAAGGACGATCACTGGTTGTAGTTGTGCAGTGAGGTCGTTCAGTTCCAATATGTCTACCGTTGCCATGGAAACCTGTAAAAAGCGACAAATTTTGTCCGAGAGTGTTCTCTCTGGTCCCTTAAACGTTCGTCATGAAACTTTTCTTATTTTAATGATTAGTATCTGTAGTTCTGCAACTCGTATTTAAAATTTTCATATAATCGATTATTGCCATGGAAACCAGGTGAAAGTTAAAATTCTTTAATTTCGATTTTCTCAATAACTACTCAGGCAATCGTTTTGAAACTTTCAATGTTTATTCCTTGCAATGTGTCAAAGTGATTTCTACTTTCAAAATAATTGTAATGAGTCGCTCACGGTTGCCATAGAAACGAAACAGAAAAAAAGATTCAGATGTACACATGTGTTCTCCAAGGTCTAGGTCAAAGGGTCAAAGTTCGTCGTATCCAATAAAAGTTCTTTTCACAAGGATTACATATTTGAAATACGAAAGCCCTAGTACTTACCGTTCAAACGTTATGGCTATTTACTATGTTCAAGACGCCCCCCCCCCCCTCTTTTTATGAAGCACACGGCCAAGTAGAATACACAGATATAACATATACAACTTACAAGTAACTTTTTAAAATCTTCATTCATAAAATTCAGTTCCCGTCATGTGATATTTTGCCATCATTCATTCTCCTTCTGTTTTGTCTCTTGAATTTATAAATATTTTATTTTATCTATATAAAAAAAAAATAACGATTGTCAGCTGCATTTATTATCATTTCGCGTTTTCTTGTATATCTATCACTTGTATATTATTCATTTCATTAGATAGTGCAAGTATAAATTAAAAAATTGGTACGTCATTTCCATAGTTTTTATTCATTCATAAATTCTTTGATCCGCTCCTGATGGTTCGCAAAGCCTTGATCACCACTGTATACAAAACATTCATCTCGCCGAAAATGTTCATGATTCCGCTAAACTGAGAAAGTTCACACATGATTTATTATCTCATAACACACATCAGCTCTCTGCAATGCAGAAATGCTCGAATTGATGGTGGCATGTCAGATTCGTTTTTCGGTAGAACCTCTAAAATGAAAGTGAAAGATGGAAATTTCAGAGTTCTCACTGGCGTTACAATACACAAAATAATTCGGCTGATCTTCTTCATAAATTACATTTCCCAAGCTTTTATCATAGGAAAGATACTGCCAATTAACAAGTATGAGGCTCAGTTCAGTACATCTGCCAGATTTCTTTTATGCAAGTCTGCAAATTGAGGAACTTGTAATTTTCCTGCACTACTTTCTTCTCCTACCGATTCTAAAAATAATGAGTGGGATGTACCGAATTAAGGTCTTCCGTTTCCAATGGAAAGGACTGATATAACTCAATGGTTGTTCAAACTTAGCTTATGGACTTTTGTTTTAGTGATGATAAAAATGAAAGTCTTGTCTAATACGGGGCGACATATGCTATTGCTTGCAATAGCAGACTTTCTAGTTATTATTATTATTATTCTTTTTTTTAGACAAAATTTTGTGCAGGCGATTTCTCGTAAACTATTCGGTGGATTTCAATGAAAATTTCAGGAATTATAGGTCATTATATGAATTTTATATAAAATTCCGTTTGTTGGAAAATTCGGTACCAGTGCCAAGTTATGGGCAATTTCCTGATTTTAAAATGCAATTTTGTCTTCGAGTGTTCTCGAAAATGGCTAAAGATATTAACTGGAGACTTATTAGAGATGATAGACCATGAGTTATAGATATGCAATTTTGCCTTCGTTTGCGTCGTCAGTACTTCCGGTCGCTACAGGAAGCGAATTCAAAATGTGCACTTTTTCAACTTTTTTTGTTTTTCAATATTTTTCTTTGATATAATTAATATTAATGGAGACCCTACTGGAAAGGCCTAATATATAATTTATTTTAGAATTGATCAATCCACACACTAGATATTCGCATTTAAAAATCTGAAGCGTGTCCAAGATGGCGGGGCGTCTCCGTGAACTCCGCCATTAAGCAAGTCGGGTTCTAGAAGGTCAGCTGAGCGTTTAGATGAACGAAACTTCTACCAAAAAGATTTATGAAATGTAAAGGATTCTTTAGATTGCTACATCGCAGTTACGTTGGATTGAGTATCGTTTTAATATGAGTTTTCCTCAAACTTCTATTGAAATTGCTTTTGTCTGCATTTCAAAGTAGAATACAACATGACTACAAGTGGAAATACGATGACAACAATCTTTTGTTTTGCACCAGGGAAAACTTATCCTAAACCATGGTTATAAGTAATAACTTTTCAAGAAACTTGCCTGACTTAATATTCACTATGTTTCTGAAGTATTACTTGACTTCTGTTTATTTTTCCACGCAGGCTTGTGACATATTAAATGAATAGAAAAGACAAAAATAAGAAAAACATTTTTTTAAAAGATTGTTTATTAAAGGTTATACCGGGTATAAATATTCTTGTAATAAATGCAAGTTATTGAACATAAATAGTATCACATTCCTTGACCGTCGGAGGGCGAGTGATTTTTTTTTCAGTGAAACATTCCAGTCTTTTCATGAACGTGTAACTCATCTCCACTTTGGGGGAAAACAGGATACAAAATTCGTGGAAAACACTTTAGTGTTACTTGGTCGTATACGATATTATATTTGTATAAAGTGATAATTAAAATATACTTTCTAACGCTCGAAATTCCGGTTATAAGAACATACATTTCTAATTTTCATTGAAGCTATCAAATCCATCAAATAGATCAAATATTTCAAAGGAATAGCGTTAAGAACTACTTGCGACGTTTCGCATGAAATAATGTATTGTGACCCGACTTAAGTAGTAGACAAATGGTGAAAAGAGTGTAGAAATATATAACGTTGGCATGCCTGTTTATTATGGAGTTGCATGGAATAAAAAGTTGAATACATATCGAAAAAAGGAAAGAAAACAGTTTCATCTGTTCATCACTAATAGATTATCTACCTAAAAGTTACTGTTAAAACTCAAGTAACAGATTCCGATGTGATCATCTTGAGCAAAGTTTAGCAAGCTGGCTGTCATTTTACAATTCCAAACTGAATTTAAAAAAAAATGTTATGTATGTTGGAATCAAAATAAGCAATCTCGCGATATTCGAATGTTAAATTTGAAGCGGGTTCCCAAAGGTGTAATGGGTACCGCAATGGATTTTCACGTTGGCGACCCGGGTTCGGTCCCCCGTGTGTCCGATTTTTAAAATCACTTTTTCAGTTTGATTTTACGGTTTTTTTTCTGAATCGGACGGAAGACCTCTCGTTGCTCGCAACGAGTTTCGTTTCTAGTTATTAAGGTCTTCCGTTTTCACGGAAGACCTTATAGTTTTCGAAATCGGTTTCTTTTCAAAGGACCCTTTATTATTAAGGTCTTCCGTTTCAGACGGAAGACCTTATAGAGATTCTACTGTTTTTTCTTTTTATTATTATTATTATTATTATTTTTTTGCCTTTTTGTTTTGACGATTTCTCAGAGATGACTGGACGGATTCTCATGAAATTTTCAGGGATGATGGAGAGTAAAAATATCTTTCAGATGCAGTTTTCAGTTTTTCAAAAGTCACTTCCGGTCGTCAGATATCTCCAATTTCCCCTTTTCTCAAAAAAGTTTTGTCCGAGTCATATCTCAGAAACGGTAAGAGATTAAGACACCAAACTTATATGATTAATAGATCTTGATAAGTAGGCAAAACCAATCGGGGTAAGGTTGTCTGCCGTCACTTCCGGTCGTCACAGGAAGTGATCAAAGAAATCGAAAATTTCAACTTTTCTTTTTTGAATCTTTTTTGGTATCACACTATAGCATCTTGTTTGTAGTTTCGAAATATATCAGTCCCACCGGAAACAAAAACGACAACTTCCGGTTATAAGAGAAAAACTGCATATTTTCAGTATTTTTCTCTCCCATAAATATTTTTTATACGTAAAGTATTTGAAATGATTTTTGGATATGTTATTCAGACTGCAAATGTCTACAGTAACGTCAAATATCTTTGTAAAATTCACTTCCGGTCGCGTGATTTTCTGTCCTCAAAATGAGAAGTTATCATAGCTAGATCTCGTAAATGATTAGAGATTAAGACACCACTCTTATATAAGTGGTAGATCTTGATAAGCAGGCAAGTTCAGTTGGGATACGATCGTCCGCCGTCACTTCCGGTCGTCACAGGAAACTGATCCAAAAATCAAAATTTTTAACTTTTCTTGCGTGAAACATTTTTTGCATCACATTATAACATCTTATTTGTATTTTTGAAATATATCAGTCCCACCGGAAACTAAAACGACAACTTCCGGTTATAAGAGAAAAACTACATAATTTGTGTATTTTTCTTTCCCATAAATATTTTTTTATACATAAAGTATATGTAGTGATTTTTAGATATGTTATATAGACTGCTTATGTCTACAGTAACCTCAAATATCTTTGTAAAATTCAACTTGTCTCAACTTCATAAGTGGAACGCCTGATGGGATTTAAAACATAGATATTCATTGACCGTCGGGTCGTGTGATTTTCTGTCCTCAATATGAGAAGTTATCACAAAGAGATCTTGGAAACGGTAAGAGATTTTAAACATGTAATCATTCAGACTGCAAATGTCTAGAGTAACTAGAAATATCTGTTAAAAATTGATTTCCGGTCTCATGATTTCCTATCCTCCAACTGAGTAGTTAACATAGCCAGATCTTGGTTATGGTAACACATCAAGAAACTTAACTTATATGAATAATAAACCTTGAAGAGTGAACAACAGATATAGGGATAAATTCTCCGCCGTCACTTTTCGTTACAGGATGTGATTTGAAAAATCGAAAAATTCCAACTTTTTTCTTTCCAATTTTTTTTTTCATTACTTTATTGCATCTATTTAGTAGTTTTGAAATATGTCAGCTCCACCAAAAATAATAAAAACAACGAAAACTTACAATTATAAGAAATAAAACAACACCAAAGGTAAAAAAGTCAAGGTAATTGGAAAAGTATTTAAATTGCTTATATATGCCACATAACTTTGACCTTTGAGTTTGATGTTTGACCTTGACCTTTGACCTTGACCCTTACCCAAGAGTTATTTTTTATCTTAGCTTGATACAGCTTCAAGTGTTAAAGTTGTTTTAAATTTGTGAATGACCTTGACCATGACCTCGATAAATGACCTTGACCTTTGACCCCATTGACCCAAATGTCACAATGTCTGTGGGAATGTTTACATCTCTCACTTTAACAAATGCTTATATACCCCCCCCTTTTTTTTTCCTTTTTTTTTGTAAATCAATAGGAATCTAGAAAAACTTTCTACAGTTCAAACAACGCCACAGATCGACATGAAATTTAAGGATTGCAGTAGAAGACACATCAAAGAAAGTGTATATGAAAAAGTGTTTAACAGTGAGTCTCTGTCCTCAATTGAAGTATATAATGAAATTCTAATGAGTATCGGCAACAACTATATTTTTTTCTGTCTGAATTTTAGGTGCTGATGAGCATGAAAATTAATTAAAGCTTGCATTGGGTATTTCTTCACTTTTTGTCAATAACATTCGATTTTCCTGCTCTAATACAAAATTTTAATACCTATATTCTTGATCTCCTTTGTATGTAGAGTTTATTTCAATTTTCTACATTGAATATTAATTGAATGAATCTAGGAAATAGCGATTTTTCCCTACCAAATCAATTTCTACGCAATTTAGATAGCTTAGATAAATTGCAGTTACCTCGCTTTGAACGGCGTGATGTAGAGAAAATGTCCATGACTCACAACTGCATGAGATGTTTTGACCTATGACCTTGAGTAGGTCAAGGTCATTGGAAAACTAGAGAAATTGTCGATTTAAGCTTAAAATCCAAATGACCTTGACCTTTGACCTTGATATTTGACCTTGACCTTTGATCCCTTACTCAAAAAGTAATAAAGAAATATTCATTACCTTTATCTAGATTCAGCTTCAAGTGTTAATCTAAAGTTTATCTCTCTCTCTCTTTTTGGATGACCTTGACCGTGATAAATGACCCCCTATTGATCCAAAGGTCACAATGAAGTTTAATGTCGTTGAGGTATTTGCAACTCTTACTCTAACAAATGCTTATATCCCCCCCCCCCCCTCCTTTCTTAAAAAAAAAATCAACAGCAGTATAGAGAAAATGTCTACAAGTCAAACGACACAATATATCGACATAAATTCGGAGTAAAAGCAAGAAAAGACCTTAAAGAAAGTGTCCTGAGAGTTTTAAGGTGAGTCTCTAAAATATAATGAAATTCTAGGGAAAATCGGCAAAATCTGCATTTTTTTTCTGTCTGAAATTTTGTATTGCTGAGCATAAAAATTAATTAAAGCCTTTATTGGCTATTTTTGCAGTTTTTGTTAATATCATTCGATTCTCCTGCTCTATTACGACATTTTAATACCAAGTGCTCTTGCTTTCTTTAGTGTATGGAATTTATTTCAATTTTATTTGTATTTAATATTAATAGAATGAATCTTGAATTCATTTGAAATTTGATTTTTTTTTCTAGAATAACACAATCCCAAGAAATAGCGACTTTCAGCATAGTAAAAAGAAATACACGTTTCTTCCCTGTGTTTCCCATCTAGAATTACATGTTTGGAATTTTATTTATGCTACTTACATTGAATTTCATGCCTATTTCAATGTTCAGGAATGTTAAAACCCGAACCCGATTCTCTGTTTTCCTTTTCCATAATTACAAACTGCCTTGCATCTCTCGCTCATGTTTCTCACATGCTCTTAAATAATTTATCGCCATCCATTTCAAACATAAAACAACTCAAATCGGATATTTTCAAACATCTCTTTAATACATGTATAATGCACATATGATGCAGGTACACATGGGACATTTCACAACGTTTTCACTTACGCTTCCGTCTTGATGCGCAGATCAAATGCATGTTATTCATATTATTAGGTATATCGTAATTTTAATCAGACCCTACCCCTTACATTTAACTCGAAAACAATCTCATTCAAGCTCATATATACACCTAGGAGCGTGTTACAATGTTTTGAACGTGCTCTCTTTGCGTGATCAATGAAATCATGGTTGTCCCCGAGTCGACTCATATAATCCAGGAAGTCTGTTTAGAGTATATTTATACCAACTGCGAGCCCGATCTAAAATCCTAGTAGAGAAATAAGAATTTTCCTGTTTTATTTATTTTCTTGCTTTTTTTACTTCTTTCAGCCAAAATGATATTGAAATGCTTAAAAGGGTAGAAAGGCCGATAATTGTTCACTGAACAATTAGTCTTTTAGTTTATTATATGTCTGTCTTTTTTAAAATAGAAAAAAACATCCTGCATACAGATAAATAGAGGAGAACGGAAGACCTTCTTTGTTGCTGTAGCAACAAGAGTTTCTAGTATTCTTACTATTTTCGTATTGACCAACTTTTGGAAATGACCTTTGTCCGGTCCATTTCTCCAGAACAGCTGAAGATATGAAAGTTTACTGTGTCAGATATCATAGATCTGGACTTGAAGATGTGTCGAACAACATTTTTTCCGTCGTCAATTCTTCCGGTCGTCACAGAAAAGGGGATTAAAAGTCGATTTTTTAAATTTCTTTGTCTTTCTTTCTATCTTTTTCTGTGATATTCATGGCATAAGTAAAGGCCCCTATTTGCTGATTTTACGTATAACCAGTTTCTTGATTTGATAAAGAAGGAATTAAATATCTTTGAATGTCTAAGAACTTTTGCAAACGTAGGTTCAACGTTTCCTTAAACACTAAAAAATATTAATTTTTTTTTCTCATAAATAGACTTCGCGGGGGGAAAACCCATTGTGCAATACCCAAGTGTGCAGGTAAAGTCTTTGACGCCGCGATGGCGAAAGGACCGGTAGAAAAACTTCCATGGTTCAATTGAGACGAGATTTTAGAAAATAAAGTGTGTATATTATATATATCATATGTGTTCATCTTATTCCCCCCCCCCCCCCCATTTCTTTTTTGTGAACTGTAAAAGACCTATCTCCCACCTTTCTCACATATTGAAATGAATGCCAATTCGGCTTTAATTTTTACATTCTACATAAACTGACCTTGACATTTACATAACAAGACACTCTTCTTAAAGTAAAGAAAATGATAAGGCTTAATTCTTTTAACAAAATAATGGTAATTTACAAGTCTATATTCAAGAACCCCCCCCCCCCCCTCCTTCCCGGAAGCGCGCAGACAGGTAGACTTCGCAGATGTAACATCTACAACGTACAAGTAACGTTTTAAAAGTTTCATTCATAAAAATCAGTTCCCCTGATGTCATCTGATAACGTGCCATCATTCATTCTTCCTATGTTTTGTTTGTAGAATTTATAATTATTTAATTTATTTTTTTTTATCTTGAGAAAATAAAGATTTTCAGCTGCATTTATAAGCATTTCGCGTTTTCTTGTTTATATCTATTACTTGCAAATGAATAATGTCATTAAATAATACAGAACAAATCAAACTTTATTTCCATCTTTTTTTATTCATTCATAAATTCTTAGATCCTCTCCAATAGTTGCGCGATGCCCTCACCGCTACTGTAAACAAAACATTCATAACGCCGAAAATGTCCATGATTCCGTTGAACTAAGAAAGTTTACACGTGATTTATCATCTCACAAAAAACATCAGATCTATCTAATGCAGGATTGCTCGAGTTAAAGAGAAAAATTCAGGAATTATTTTGTGTCATCCATATTTTGCCGTGAACCTATGTGACATTTTGTAATTAAGGTCTTCCGTTTCAGACGGAAGACCTTATAGTGATTCTACTGTTTCTTTTTATTATTTTTTTTTCCCCTTTTCTTGTAAATCGGATTTCTCAGAGATGGCTGGACGGATTTTCCTGAAATTTTCAGGGATGATAGAGAATGAAAATACGCTCAGGTGTTTTTTTCATTTTTTCAAAATTCACTTCCGGTCGTCAGTTATGTCCGATTTCCGCTTTTTTCAAAAAAGTTTTGTCCGAGTCATATCTCAGAAACGGTAAAAGATGAAGACACCAAACTTATATGAGTAATAGATCTTGATAAGTAGGCAAAACCAATCGGGTTAACATCGTGCGCCGTCACTTCCGGTCGTCACAGGAAGTGATCAAAGAAATCGAAAATTTCAACTTTTTATTTTTTGAAACTTTTTTGCATCACATTATAGCATCTTGTTTGTAGTTTCGAAATATATCAGTCTCACCGGAAACAAAAACGACAACTTCCGGTTATGAGAGAAAAACTGCATATTTTCAGTATTTTTCTTTCCCATAAATATTTTTTATAGATAAAGTATTTGTAATGATTTTTGGATATGTTATTCAGACTGCAAATGACTACAGTAACGTCAAATATCTTTGTAAAATTCACTTCCGGTCGCGTGATTTCCTGTCCTCAAAATGAAAAGTTATCATAGCTAGATCTCGTAAACGGTAAGAGATTAAGACACCAAACTTATATAAATGGTAGATCATGAAAAGTACGCAAAATCATTTGGGATAAGATTGTCAGCAGTCACTTCCGGTCGTCACAGGAAGTGATCCAAAAAATCTAAATTTTTAACTTTTCTTTCATGAAACATATTTTGCATCACATTATAACATCTTATTTGTATTTTTGAAATATATCAGTCCCACCGGAAACTGAAACGACAACTTCCGGTTATAAGAGAAAAACTACATAATTTGAGTATTTTTCTTTCCCATAAATATTTCTTATAGTTAAAGTATTTGTAATGATTTTTGGATATGTTATTCAGACTGCAAATGTCTACAGTAATGTCTAATATCTCAGTAAAATTCACTTCCGGTCGCGTGACTTCATGTCCTCAAAATCAGAAGTTATCATTGCTAGATCTCGTTAACGGTAAGAGATTAAGACACCAAACTAATAGGGATGGTAGAACTTGACGAGTAGACAAATCCTTTGAGTTTAAGATTGTCCGCCGTCACTTCCGGTTGTCACAGGAAGTGATCAAATAAATAAAAAATTTAAACTTTTCTTTAAGGATTTTTTCTAAGTATTACCTTATAGCATCTTACAAGTAGTTTCGAAATATGTCAGTCCCATTGGAAACAAAAACGACGACTTCCGGTTATGAGAGAAAAACTGCATAAATTGAGTTTCTTTCTATCCCATAAATATCTTTTGTAAAAAGAGTATTTGAAATGATTTTGGGACATGTTATTCAGACTGCAAATGTATAGAGAAACCTCAAAATGAGACCTTTGACCCTTACTCAAAAAGTAATTAAGGAATATTCATTACCTTTATCTAGATTCAGCTTCAAGTGTTTATCTCAAATTTACCTCTCTCTCTCTCTCTCTCTCTCTCTCTCTCTCTCTCTCTCTCTCTCTCTGATGACCTTGACCTTTGACCTTGATAAATGACCTTGTTCTTTGGCCCCATTGACCCAAAGGTCACAATCAAGCTGACGGTCGTGGAGGTATTTGCAACTCTTACTCTAACAAATGCTTATAAAATATCCCCTCCTTTCTCTAAAAAAAAAAACAAAACAATCAACACCAACTTAGAGAAAATGTCTACAAGTCAAACGAAACGAAATATCGGCATAAGATTTGTAATAAAAGAAAGAAGAGACCTGAAAGAAGGTGTCCTGAGAGTTTTAAGGTGAGTCTCTGAAGTATTTTGAAATTCTAGTGAATATCGGCAAAATCTGCATTTTTTTTCTGTCTGAAATTAAGTTATTGCTTGGCATAAAAATTAATTAAAACTCGTATTGGCTATTTCTGCAATTATTGTTAATATCATTCGATTCTCCTGCTCCATTACGACATTTTAATACCAAGTATTCTTGCTTTCTTAGGTGTATGGAATTTATTTTAATTTTATTTAGATTTAAATATGAATCGGCTGAAACTCGGAAATGACGATTTTTCATATCAATTAAATTTCCGCGCAATTGAGATAGGTCAATTGCAGTTACCCCGCTTGATACGATATGCTTTTGAAAAAATGCCCATGACTCACTGTTTTTCTGGGATTTTGAATTTCCTCTGTAACTGACCACGTGTATTAGTTTCGCTTTACAACTCTGTTTATGCTAAGTGCCATTGCTTCACTACAAATGTGTCCCATAATTATTCTAATCATTTTCCTACATACAATATCACATCAAACAGGGAATATCTTAGTTTTTTAAGAAATTTGACCGGTACTTTACTACGAAACTATTTCTTTCACTTCGAAACTATTTCCTTCAACCTTAAAATAATAAGCTTACAGAATACCTGAAATGTTGTGGAAGTTGGTGGCTCAGTGGTTAGCGTGTCCGACTTTCATACTAATGGTTTTGGGATCGAGACCAGATGGAGGAATTGATATTTTTTTTTTTTTGCATTTTGTTTTTTTTTTTAAATACAAAAAAATTTTTTATTTTTTTAAATCTAGTTATTAAAAAACGCGATCTCGGAAACGGCTTCTTATTTTCAGATCAGAATAGAGGAAATTTTTTATATGAACGTGAGAAGACCTGATTTTTATTTGTTGCTGTAGCTTGAGATTTTCAGTGAAGGTAGAGGAAGGATTGTTGAATTGCTTTTTTGAGTCTATATCTTTCCAGTGCAAAAGGCGTTGAAGTTCGCTTGAGCCGAAAATAGGCTCGGAAATATCTCGCAAAATTTAACAAGTTTTCTCTGATATCTTGATACCTATCAATAATTTGTTAAAAAGTATATAATAAAAGTTGTTCAGAATTAGATTTTCTATCATTTGATATCAAGAAAAGGGGTGTGACCCCTCAAATAAAGGGCAAACAGGGGCCAAAAGTCTCTCATCTATAACTCTTTATTTTTTCAATTTTTTGTTATAAATAACTGAAACGAAAGTGTTTATCATAACAATCTGCATCAATGCATTGTAAAATCGTGATAATATGTTACGTAATAAGGGGTCATAAGGTACCAAAATGCTCATTCTAGGATTCTTTGTATCTCCAAAAGGGTATATATTTTGATAAGCGGTATCGAGTAAAAGATGCTTAGTGTTGTCTTTTAAACATTATTCAACCATTCTAAATATGCAATATAAAGAACATAAAAGAATTTAATCAAAGAAGAGAAGTCTTGATATCATTATAATTAAACAATGATCATTGTCAAGATCTTATCTTATCGAAAAATCGGACGGAAGACCTACTCGTTGCTCGCAACGAGATCTCATCTAGTTATTATTATTTTTCTTCCTGGGAAAATTTTGTCCGCGAGTGATCTTGTAAACTACACATCCGACTAAGGTAAAATGTTTTTAGGGTCAGTAGACATGTTATGTAGATTTGCCGAACAAAGGTCATTTTGCGCGCACGTGCTTGCAAGAGCGCGCACGTGCAACAGTGAAATGACCGATTTAATTGATATAGGCGTAACTTTTATAATTTTTGATGAAATGCTTTGAAACTCATAATGTAAGGATATATTAGTAATATAGACAAGATGACATGGTCAAAATAGCAAGATCTCACGCACATGCACGTGCGCTGCAATCTGATTGGCTATCACTAAAGTCTCAATATCTTTCTTGTTTTTTGACGAAATCCTTTGAAATTTTGAACATAGCCATGCATTAGGATATCTTACAACATGATATATAGAAATTATCATGAAAACACGTGCATGCACGTGTGCTGCAATCTGATTGGCTGAAACTTGAAATGGCTATATCTCCTTTGTTTTTTGACGAAAAGCTTTGAAATTTAAAACAAAGTCATGCATTAGAATATCCTACAATATGATATAGAGAAATTTTCATAAAATCACGCAATTGCACGTGCGCTGCAATCTGATTGGCTGAAACTTTAAATGGCTATATCTCCTTTGTTTTTTGAAGAAATGGTTTGAAATTTAAAGCATAGTCATGCATTAGGATATCCTACAATATGGCAGAAAAATAAATTCATGAAATCACGCGATTGCACGTGTGCTGCAATCTGATTGGCTGAAACTTTAAATGGCTATATCTCCTTTGTTTTTTTACGAAATGGTTTGAAATTTAAAACATAGTCATGCATTAGGATATCCTACAATATGGCATTGAAAATTTTTCATGAAATCACGCGATTGCACGTGTGCTGCAATCTGATTGGCTGAAACTTTAAATGGCTATAACTCCCTTGGTTTTCATCCAAACAGGATGGGATTTAGAACATAGATAGATATAAGGGACTCCTACAAGAAGGTATGATCATCTTGCACATGCACACAGTTTGTCTTTTTAAATGAAGCTTACTGGGAATATGGCACCAAAAGGGAGTTGGGGAGCGTTTGGGGAACATCTGTAACGGTCTCCGTTACAATTAGCACTAGTTCTCTAGTTGCTTTAGGTCCTCTTGCAGCATTGACTGACATCTCTGTTCATCCATAGTAATATAGATGACAGTGTTATCTGCAAAGAGTCTGTCCTGCGACTTCACATGCTCCGGAAAATCGTTTATATAAGCAAGGAAAAGGATAGGGCCAAGAACAGAGCCATGAGGGATCCCAGATGTAACGGGGATGGATGTGGAGAACCCGCCATTTACTACTACCATCTGGGAACGGTTGCTGAGGAACCTCTTGATCCATGCTAGATTATGGCCTCGAACACCATACTAAGGTAGTTTAAAAAGTAGTT
Source organism: Saccostrea cuccullata (assembly GCF_032062105.1). NCBI lineage: Eukaryota > Metazoa > Mollusca > Bivalvia > Ostreida > Ostreidae > Saccostrea > Saccostrea cuccullata. The sequence continues at coordinate 21,666 of NW_026930540.1, forward strand.
TGTTGTGCGAGATCTTGTCAAAAGCTTTGCTGAGATCTAACAGGATCAAGTCGGTTTGCTTACCGCGTTAAATGTTACAAACATGTTCATCGACCAGCATCACCAGCTTGGTTTGGCAGTTCCGTTGCTCCCTAAATCCATGTTGGAGGTCTTATTATATGTTATTTTGTGTAAAATGTGGTACCAAGTTTGATGTTATGATATGCTCCATAGTTTTGCACAGTATGCAGGTAAGGGATATAGGTCTGTAATTTCCTGGGTTTGATATGTCCCCCTTCTTAATTAGTGGACTAACATTAGTGGTGCACCATTCTCTGGGCGTTGTACCTGTGTCATAGGAGAGCTGAAAGAGGGTCTGGAGTATAAGGTTTACCTCTTGGTGCAGGTCTTTTAGTAAGATGTGTGGAATCTGATCAGTGCCAGCCGTTTTGTGTGTTTTTAGATTTTTCAGAACTTTTTCTATTCCCTCTTTGGTTACCTTGATTTCAGGCATGTGTCTTCTTGCTGGGGAGGGTTGGTCAGTAAAAGAGGTAGACTCGGCTTGGTGAGGGGTACTGATATGTCGTTTACTCACCTTCATGTTACATAGCCGGGAGAGGGAAGAGGGATATTTTGGACTGAAAACAGACTGAAATTGTCGGTTTAAAATGTCAGCTTCTACAACTGGCTCTGATTTGAGAAGGCCGCCCTCCTTAAGTGGTGACACACCACATGAGTCCTTCTTAGCGTGTTTCAGGAAGTGGAAAAGCTTCTTGGGGGCATAGAGACCTGTTTCTCCAGGATACAAATGATGTTGTTCACATATCTATGATATGAAAGTCTTATTTGTTATTGGACTAGATGTTTAGTTCTTTTAAAATGTTGTTTATCCTCTGATCTCTTTGTTATTCTCTGTCTGTAAAAGAGTTTATCACGTTTCTAATTAAGCATTTGATGTGAATATAAATCAAGGGTAGTTTGTTATTTCCTCTGGTCCTTATAGATGGTACAAAAGCTGACAAACCATTTGAAATTTCTTTTTTGAATTTATTCCATAAATAATCAGTATATTTGTATATGTATGATCCATTACGAGAACTTGATCTTTATACTGAGCAATATGATGTCTAAACCCATCCTAGTCTGCCTTTTTTGTACAGGTGGACATTTCTAAGCTTGTCAATGATTTTTCTTACCTGCGTTTTTATGTTTGACTTTGTGTACACAATATCATGATCACTTAAACCAGGTAAGGGGGCCACTTTACTTACCAGCGTTGGGCGATTTGTCAAATACAAATCAACAGTATTTTCATCTCTAGTAGGGAAATGTACCATTTACAGTAGATTATTGTCTTGTATGAGCTCTGTAAAGTACTCATATAAAGATGTATTTCTACAAATAGAGTCAATGCTATTTCTTACCCAATCATACTTCAGTAATTAAAGTTACTAAATAGCCAGATGGTGACCCCTTTATGAGCAAACTTGGATAGTGAGACGTTCAGCTCGATTAAGCTTTGTTCGTCTGCTTTCTCTGGTTTGTAATAAGCACCTACATACAATAATTTGCTACCATGCAACAAACTTTACCCATAACAACTCACAGTCAGTGTCCAGCTCAGAGACTCTTGACGCTTTAAAATGTTTACGAACAAGTATAAATACGCCTCCCCCTCTGGTTATAACTCTATCTCTACGAAATACAGTATAACCCATATCTACCGGAAATACCTCACCGTCAGCTATATCAGGTGTCAACCATGATTCAGGACCTACTACAAAATCAGGGGAAACAGTAGCTATAAGATTTTGGAACTCAGCATTTTTATAACATATAGACCTACAGTTGATATTTAGGGTCTTTAGTCCTTTACCAACATTGTCCTTACTCCTGGTACTTTGTTTTCGATTTTTTTTTTTTTTGGGGGGGGGGGTTGATGTGATTTGTGGTGGACTGGATGGTAGGTCCATACTAGTTTCAGTGTTTTTTTTACTATGTAAGTTAATCACATTATTCGTTTTAATGACGTTACCCCTATGTAGAATGCATTCAGCATTTTCTAGCAAAAATATTCCGTACTTTTAATGTGTGTGTGTATGTGTGTGTGTGTGTGTTTTAAGTTGCTTGTTTTAATAATATTAAAACCCTCGCGGGTATGTTAAGGCAACACACGGATCAGAATTTGGCGAATTAACGAGGCCCGATCTACTTGATCTGCACATACGTTTTAACGCAGCGTCGACTTAGGCCCGTCACAATACCCTTGACTGCCGTCACAATTGAACACAATAACGTCACATTTAAAATGACGTCAAATTGCGCTAAAATGTTTCGCTGATCTTGGTTACCGGGTAGCTCTATAGACTGTGCATTGAAAGCTGGCATTTCTATTATTATTTTTTTAAATATTTAAATTAATTAACAACTAAGGAACTAAATTAATTTTTAGGGATCAGTTTTTGGTACAGATTGAATAATTTTATCTTGTTTTATTTCAATTTGTGAGTTAAAAAAAAAACAAACACTGCAACCAAAAGTAAACGATTTTAGTCTTTCTCTTTGAACATGTTGAAGTGTTTATACACAGTTTTTTTTTATTGCAGACTTAAATATGCATGGATTATCTTCAGTTTTAAAATATAAAAATAAGTCTATAAATCATTTGTATGCAACCCCCAAAATATTTTATTTTTCTATATATTACATGATATTAGTAAAAATCGTAATGTTGTAGCCTTTACCCCCCCCCCCCCTCCATCTGCTCCCTTTACTCCTTTTTCCACGTAAAACAACGTCGCGTGTTACGAGAAAAATATAATTATGGCGAGAAAATTACTTCATAATGGAAGAATTATATATTTTTTAGAAACTAATACAGTATTGCAATCGTTTGTTGGTGTTATGTAAACCTATTACGACCTATAAAATACGTAGCTGGATAGAATAAATCGAAATTTTGTGTTTTGACATGCCCCATTTTCACTGCAATAAAGTCTACCTCCAATTTTCTTTTCATTTTTTATAAGAAGAATGAAAATTGCATGATATATGTGAAAAACAAAGAATTTCATCATGTATTTTTTTTTAATTTGTAAATTTCTTTGTTTTTGGAGAGTTTTAGTTTGTAATTGTGTATAAAAACACTACAAATGGTCCATATCTTGACAGTGCCCCCATTTGACTACAATAAAGGCAAGATAACAAAATTTCATTCTAATTTTTCAAAGCATAAAACATACAAATATATTTCCAAGAATTAAAATCTTTTATCTTTCCGTTTTCGAAATGTTCAACTAGATCGGACCTCGTTAACACTTATTAAATAATATATAACACTAATAAATCAGAATAGTCATGGATGAAACTTTGCTATCATTATGCATTACATAGACTTTAATGGGACTTATACTACACGTCTATAATTTAAAAATATGCCTTAATGAAAAAGTAAAAAGTTCAACACAACCCCGAGGATAATTAATTTCAATTTGTAATAATAGTTGTGTAAAACAATCTCTGTACCATGAAAAGTGCTGCTAGAATCCTACTGTCCTATCAAAGGAATAATTATTCAACAATTTCGGATAAAACCTTTCCAAAATTTTTACATTTTGTTAATAAGATCGGAAAAATGCATCAATTCCCGTTAACCATACGATTCTAGCAGCACTAGAACCCATTTCATAGGATTGATTAATTGATTGAATACTGTTTAACGTCCCTCTCCAGAATATTTCACTGATATGGAGACGTCACCATTGCCGGTGAAGGGCTGCAAATTTAGGCCTATGCTCGGCACTTACGGCCTTTGAGCAGGGACGAGATCTTTATCGTGCCACACCTGCTGTGACACGGGGCCTCGGTTTATACGGTCTCATCCGAAGGACCGCCCCATTTAGTCGCCTTTTACGACAAGCAAAGGGGTACTGAGGACCTATTCTAACCCGGATTACCACTAGGAATCGCTTATTCGAAATATAATTATAGCAGAGATCAAACTGTGTCAACTACTTGTAACAAAGCAATCTTCTTACAAGTCATAATTTTATGTCCACATGCAATGTGCAGATATACATTGTATGAAGCTACCTACTACAGTGCTCTTCTTGTGAGGTCCATTTCCATCTATCTATATTTCGTTGAGTCAATATTCAGAGTAATATAAGGAAGTGTGTCTAGCATTATTTTACATATACATAATAAAAATGCTTTTATTATTCAGGAAGTACGTTTTCGGAGAGAGCAAATCGATGGTAACTTTATTAAAACATGACTAATTCTAAAAGAAGCCTGATAAAAATTTTCCTTTACACAAGCAACATAGCAACAATTACCATGCCCTGATATAATTATTTAATGTAAACAAGTTGAATCTTCTTTTTCGAGAAATATTTCAATACAGTAAACTAGCTTATAACTTTATTTTTATAACCGATTTAAATAGGGACAAATTCAATGAACACAGTATACATTCTCAAGCAGAACTGAGACTAGGCGAATTCAAAACGGGGTCAAGCTGTACTGTTTTGATTTGGATTATAATTCCTGTGTTAAAACACAATGTAGTATATCAAATGATGGATGGAAGATCCGGTTCAAGCTACTTTAGATCAATTTTGGATTCTTTTTCTAGATTTACAAATAAATGACAGTTAGGATAAATTACAAATTAATGTGGACTTACCTAGCTTCCTAAGAGTATCCACCAACAAAAGGAGCATTACTGTGAGTTTTGACCATGTTAAATATTACACAATTTTCCCATATCTTGATCAGTGTGATGCTGTAGAAAACAAGCTAATTCAGAGAATTCGTGTCCCCCGCTTAGGGAAAAAGTCGGATTCCCCTGACTGAATTTGTAGAATTATTAAATGTATACATGTATACTGAAGCAAATAAAATACATGTATGTCAATATGCATATAAAGATTTGATTGCTTATTCTTCATTATGTGTATAGAAGATTTCTTTATATGGAATTTTTATCACACTGTAATGATGATTTTATAACCTCATAAATTTTTCATTTCACATGCTGAATACTATCATTTAGTAAAAAAAAAAAGTATTTAAAAAAAAAAAGAAAGGTTCGACCGACATTCGATCCCGGGACCTCTCACACTTGAAGCGAGAGACATAACCACTAGACCACGGAGTCGCTTTCCTTGCTGCGAAGTATATGCAGAAGTGAAGTCACATACATGTATATATTCATGTTTTCATGTTCGGTATTCTCAAAATTTTACACAATCCATGGTGTTTGAATTATTTAGCCTTTATTAAACACTTCAATAGATGTAATAAGAACATAAAGTCCGCCGAGAACCTGTTTTATACGCAATAACTCTCCTCATGCCCCTGCGCTAAAAATAGCGACATGTAGTACGATAAATACTAATAAAACAAACGGGGCGGGGCACTTTGAGAGGGGCGAGAGACGTCCTAGGGAGTTTTGATATAAAATTACATTGCATAAGCTCAAAATCTTCTTGAAATATCGCCCGGAAATAATAGTATTTCACACAGACAGAATGTATAAATTTACGACCTTGAACTTTGACCTTTTGACCTCAAAATCAATAGGGGTCTTCATTAGGCCACAGGGAGTTGTTATATAAAATTTCATTGCAATAGCTCAAATGGTTCTAGAGATATCGTGTGGAAACGAAAGTGTTTTAACAGACAGAATTTGCTTATTTATGACCTTGACCTTTGAACTTTTGACCTCAAAATCAATAGGGGTCTTCCTTAGTCCACAGGGAGTTGCTATGCTAAATTTCATTGCAAAAGCTCAAAGGGTTCTCGAGATATCGTGTGGAAACGAAAGCGTTACAGACAGACAGAAAGACGGACGGACGGACGGACGGACAGACGGACGGACGGACGGACGGACAAACCCAAATTAATATCCCCCACTTTTCAAGCGGGGGACAATAAGGGGGTATAATTATTTTTAATGTATACCACTTTAACAATATAGCACGGTTGGATGATTGTCGACGATTCCTGGTACGACTTAATTTTTGTATTCAAGAGTCGGAGCCAATAAACGTTGTTTGTATTTATACTGTCTCCTCCTCCTTTTCAGACTCACTCCATATTGAAACCGGTAATATCAGGAGTTAACTTTTGAGAAAACTTCTAGAGGAGATGGCCGTATTTTTAAGACTAATTGTAGATTAGTTACGGCTACAATATACAGAAGCACGTCAGTACTACCCATTCAGGGTAGTTCAAGGACAACATGGTGCGAGAAATTCCTTAAAGTAATAAGTGTCTATGCCTGTGACATTAAAGATTACAGTATTATTCTTTCCCAACCACTGCCATGGCATCTACTCCTATGAGAAATTCAAGTTTTGTGCAGTGTAATGAATCAAAAGAGTGTAGCAAGTGTGATGATTCTGCTCTGCGTGTGTAGGAACTTTCGTTAGTTGTTCTTCGTCTAATACAAGAAATTGAGTGATTAAAAAAAGCTAGGTGAAAATGTACGGAAAAACTTCACCAGTTTGAGTGGTCAAACGATTTCGAAAGTCTTCAAGAATAAAGGCAATTGTACCGATGATCTGCCGACAGGATCCAACAATGTAACTTCTAGACATGTGCAGTGAGACAATGTATGAATCATCAACAAATACAGAACCAGAACAATGCACAGAAAACGAAGAAAGAATTCCTTTCCAAAACCTTCTCCAAATTCTGAGAAATCAACACTCATCATTGGCAGTTAAATCCTGCAAAAAAGTAAAACCCATGGGTTAAATTCAAATGTTAGAGTGAGTACGAAAAGGGAGCAAGAATCTCATTTTTTCGTTAAATATCATGTATGTGCGCTGTAAAAAATCCTCCATCATTACAAATCATCAGGTAAAATATGTAACTCCAGAAAAAGGAAATTTACTCAAAGCTACGCAAATATCTATGTCTGAAAATAAGATTAACGAAACTTTTACCTGTGAATGTCTTGATCCAAACAAAACTAAAAGCATAGCAAATAAATGTACTCCGTTGAACACTGGATTTAGTCTTGTTAAAAAGGGTTTGCGTTTTGAAAATTTTAATATTTGTCATCTTGTACCAAAATTAGATGAACTGAAATTAATGTTACGACATGAACGATCTATGGATTTGCTGGGGCTTTGTGAGACTTTTTATAGAACCATATTCGTAATTCAGATGGGTACAGTCCACTAATTGTTTTCCCATAGGCGACAATGTTAACGTTTCGTCTCATAGCGATGTCCCCCATGCAATTTTCGTTCAGAAGTGAGTGACCCCTCAAATCAAAGCACATCAACTTGTCTTTCCGTGGTTAAAATTTCGAGGTGGCATGTCTGATTCGTTTTCCGGCAAAGTGCGTCTGTCTGTGGGAACCTCTAAAAATGAAAGTGAAAGTAAGGGAATTTCAGAGTTCTCACTGGCGCTATAATACAAAAAAATAATTCGGCTGATCTTCTTGATAAATTAACATTTGCCAAGCTTTTTCGGTAGGAAAGATACTCCTTATCAACAAGTGTGAGGCTCAGTTCAGTACATCTGCCCCATTTTTTTTATGCAAGTCTGCAAATTAAGGAACTTGTAATTTTTTCTGCACTACTTTCTTCTCCTACCGACTTTAGAAATAATTAGTGGGATGTACCCAGATTTGAGTATAGATAATAATTGAAAGAATAGATAGACAAAATAAGGCAGTCGTTGGAATAGTAATTTATATAACAAATGATTTATCCTATAAACGTCGAAAAGATTTAGAAATCAGAAACATTGAGACAATATGGTTAAAATTAATTTAAAGAACACAAAACCTATACTTTATTGTTCTGCATACCGCCAAACATCTACGACCTCCTGATGGGTCAGGGGCGTAGCTTCCATTGTGGCAATGAGGCAACTGCCTCACTAGATTTTTCAACAATATTCCCCTTCCCATTCATACATATAGGAGAAAATATTTAACATATTTCTTAAAACCTTATTGTTTTTATTTATCATTTAAATAATTCTATATATTATTTTACTGGTTCTGGGTCAAAGTTCATGAGATCGGGCTCTATAGTTCTAAAACCTCAAAGTTTTTTTAAAAAAACATTTATGGACTACAACAGCAAGGAAAAGACAAAGTTAACAACCTTTCTATGGAAAAGGGAGAATCAAATCGGAATGAAATCTGGAATCGGCGTCAAGTGTTTCACAAATCCCGGTAAACTAGTGAATAAATTTTATTATTTTTCCAAATTATGCCGAATTCAATTATATTTAGATATGCCGGTATATTTAAAAATATAATTAAAAAAATAAAATACTTTTTTTTTTTTCGAAATTGTGTTACAAGTTTGAATATACATTTTTATTTACACTATTAAATACTTTGAAATACAGTATGTATACATGTAGAATCATATGAATGCTGAATGTCATTATTCGGAAAAATCACGAAATTTCTGTCCAGAACAGTAAAATTTTTATATTCTAAAACCCCCAAATTCAATTTCCGTCGGGGGACTTCGCCCCCATGAACCCCCTATCAGGGCTCCGCCCTGGACCTGCTGGGGGCCAAAGGCGGCCCCCAGACCCACGAAATTTCTGTCCAGAACAGTATAATTTTTATATTCTAAAACCCCCAAATTCAATTTCCGTCGGGGGGCTTCGCCCTCCCCCCTGAACCCCTACCAGGGCTCCGCCCTGGACCTGCTGGGGTCCTAAGGCCGCCCCCAGACCCCCGGCCACAGTAGTTTTGCCTCACTAGAACTTTAGGTCAAGTTACGCCCCTGTGGGTAGGGATGATCAATAAGAAAACATTGTAAATTTTGTGTGATATGTATTTGTGATAATATGAACACAAAAAAGAAGTATTCTATCCACAATATTTATCTATATTCTACATCAGAGTGATGTACCCCCTGAAAATGTAAGGCATAATTTTTTTTGTTCATGGTATAGGATAGGTTGTAATGAATGAACTAATGAGTTTGAGCATATATAAACAAAAGATGATTGTCATACTCAACTCAATTCACATTAGATCAGAAAATTGACCTCTTCTCACAGTGACCTTGACCTAGATAGGGTTTACTACATTTTTGCAGTTCCCATGTGTGTAAAGTTCTTCATAGTTTATATTTACTTTACAATGAACATGATGAAGGCTAAAATATATCTGACCGATCGCAAAACACTGATCAAAGGGTTTTAAAAACAATATAGTGCCTCACATACATTATAAATTAATAAAAGATGTATAAATAAATATGTTAAACCCGCCCCCCCCCCCTTTTCCGACGCGGCTAAACTCATGCAAAAAATAAATAAATAAAAAAAACCACACACATAAAATTCACCCTGACCTTACCCAGAATAAATTATTTGTTCTCATAACTGATATTATTTTTTTTTTTTTGTTAAAGTTCTACACATATAAAATATTACATTTTTTTTACAGATCGATCTAATTTGATCATCTCGGATATTTCACGTACATGTATGATAACATGGACAGGGACGTAGTATCCAGGGGGGCCTGCCCCCCCCCCCCCACTTTTTCCCCCAACATTACCTTTACCATAGTAAATTTTCATTGATAGGATGGTTGGCCCCCCCACTTATAACCATAGTATGGTGATAGCAAGGATTGTAAGGAAAAAATTGGAAGTGATAGTAAGTTGGCTTTGAAAAAGTTGGTCACTACCCCCCCCCCCCCCCCCCCCCACACACACACACACAAAGTAGGATTTTCTGGGCAACTTTAAAGTTTGGTTTTTTTTTTTTTTTTTTTTTGCTTGTCAACTTCTTCAGGTAAGTAAAAAAAATTTCTCAGGTTGGCCCCCCCCACTTTCAAAAACGATGCTACGTGCCTGATGGATAATTGAACGTGACATTAAAGTAGGCTACATGAGTATCTAGATATTTTAAGTCTGTTTTGTCAATTATTTTTCTATACATAGAAATCATTGATATTTCGCAAATCCTGAGAATCATTTATCACGGCCACGGGTTTGCACATTTCCAGCATATTACAATTATGTAGGGATTATTTGTACGCAACATTTGTCGATTAATTTGCAGATTCCACAATAAACGCCATGCTATTGATATTATAACATAAATTATTCTCTCAAACTGTTAGCTGATATTAAGAGAATCACAAAATTACAATGAAAAGTTACCTCGTTTGTTTTTTCGAAATCGGTGCTATTTTTAGAAGTTGGAAAAACCCTTGTAGTGTGTATATGGAGATTACATCGTTTTAACTGCATATTTTGTCAAACCAAATTATAGTAAGGTGTTTCCTATCTAATATCATATCAATTCTATCCTTTGATTAGTTATAATCCGTTCCTTTGGTGTATGTTTTATGATAGCGTCCCAGGCCGTCTTGACGACGCGCCATTTTTGTTTACGAAGATAGATGTTCCGAGAACTGCCGATGTCAAACACCTCGGCATTTTAACCGGAAGTGGCCTATTACACATCTACATCCTTTAAATTATTTCAACTTTTGTTATACGATATAACATAACTTAGGAAAGTTTACGCATTTTTATAAACCACTTCGCTGTTTTCAAAGCGTATACTGCCCCAAGTAATTGTCATGTTGTGAATTTTGAATTTCCCGGTAAATTCAAAATTTACAACATGACATTATGTTCGTATAACAAAAGATCAGGCACGTAGCATCGTTTTCGAGAGTGGGGGGCCAACATGATAAATTTTTTTTACTTACCACACAAAAGTTGACAAGCAAAAAAAAAAAAAAAAAAAAAAAAAAAAAAAAAAAAAAGCCAAAATTGAAAATGACCCAAACTCGAAAATCCTATTTCGTGCGGAGGGGGGGGGGGGGGGGGGGGGGGGGGTAGTGGCCAACTTTTTTCAAGGCAAAGGTGATGTTGGGGAAAAAAGTGGGGGGCCAGGCCCCCCCTGGTCCCCCCGGATACTACGTGCCTAAAGATGAAAGAAGTTCATTCCTTAAATACTAAAAAGTAAGCCTTTTCATGAGGTCGATTCATAGATACATCGATTTCACATGTACCGAGCAGGTAAAACCAAATTGATATACTATAACACGTGATGCCAATTATAAACCAATAACAAATTGAAGCTCTTATATATATATATTACTATATATGAGGTACGTTGTGCAGACTTTTAATATCTGTGGTCCACAGGAAAAGAGCGGCCCATCACCATAGATTGTGTCCGTGGCCAATTTCTCCTTTATATCTCCATGTTTGTAGGTTAGAAAAAGACAGGAATTGATAAACTTTAAATTCACATAATGTCGTTGATGAAAATTTTCGTGTTTCAGAAAAAAAGTGTGCCTTCGTAGGGTATTTGATTTCGGAGTTCAAAAAGTGTTTTGATATTCATTTTTCTACATTTCAAGTTGGATATGAATTCGTGGGTCTTACCATACCAGAAATACAATTTTGAAAATAAACCCCTCCGAAATTGGTGATGTCACTGCATTTCAAATTTATCTTTGCAACTTTAATAGTCATGCATGATGTACATTTACATAAAGTATATGTGTATATGTGACAATTTTATTCCAATTTTTACAATTGAAGATTGAAATAATGATAAAATATCCTTAAATGGTTTTTTTTAATACAAAGACCCAACGTCTAACTCATTATATATCCCCTTGCACAATAAAAGGAAATAGATCTACCATACGTGCAAGCAAAACTTTTTTTTGAAACGCCAAAGGAGCTGTTGTACACGGATCAACAGTATAATAAAATCACGGACATGTGCGCAATATTTTACCCCAAGCAGAACACTCTAAAAAAAGTTTTACTTGTTGTTTTTAAAATATGATATTAGATTAAGAAAAACTAGTAATTATTAGTAATCCATTTAGTCAGAATAGCAAGTAAATGACTATCATGGTTAGTAATTGTAAACATAATTAGTAATAAGGATGAATTCATTTACTTATAAAATGATTTACTAAGTATCAATAGAATTACTTAAATTAAAGGAATTGTATTACTTAAAGTTAGTAAATGAACTACTCATTTTTGTTAAATTATTATTACTTGATTTAGAGATAATATGCTTTCTATTTACTAAATTTCATGAATTATTACTAAGTAAATGTAATTCTGAAATTAATTAAAATCTAGAATATTATTACTCAAAAGAATACTAAGTAAATGAAATACTTATCATATTTACTAAAATCGACATTATTTACTAGAAACACTGCAAGGTACCGACCCACTGACATGTGAGTACTACTCACAGATTTCTTTATCAGAGTTCCCTAATTGGGCCCTCTGAATAGTTTAATAGAACAAATCTACTCATGATGGAAACAATTATACTTTCTATTTCTTTTGCCAATTTCTTTGTAATTGTTTTATTATATATAACAATAAAACATTTGATTCCAACTTCGAAAGCCTTAAAAATTGAATAAGTTGTATCTTTCTAAGGACCATTTTAAAAATGGTTAAACATTTCAAGTACTTAATATCGCATTTTTATTAGTGTGACTTTTTTTCACATGAAGGAATATTTAGAAGAAAGATAACTCCTCCTCACAGACAATTAGTGATTAGACTACCATATTTAAGTAATTACTGATCTGAATTCTCCTAGATTTAGTAAATAAATTTTTGTTTTAAGTAATTCAATTAAATACAATTCAAACAAGATGTGTTTGTGAAACACCTATGCCCCTGTATGGCAACATTTCAAAGGTTAAACTTTTCTTATATGCAAATTTAAATTATTGGGATTTCTTGATATCTCCAAGGTCACAAGGTCAAGGTTATTGGTATCTAATGAAAGGTCTTGCCAAAAAAAAAATACATATGTGAAATATGGAAACACTTGCCTTAACCCTTCAGAAGTTATGGTCAAGGTTACCAATTTTGAAATGTAGGTCAAACGCCAAGGTCAAAGACAAAGGGACAGATTTGGTGGTACCCAAAGAAAGGTCTTGTCACAAGGATGAACTATGTAAAGTATGAATGCACTAACCCTAATCCTTTTAAAGTTACAGTCAAGGTTTGCTTTTTAAAAGTGGGTCAAACTCCAAGGTCAAGGTCAAAGGGTCAAAGTTCTTGGTATCCTATGAATGGTCTTCTCAAAATGATTACATATATGTAAGTATGAAAGCACTATTCCTTACCGTTCAAACGTTATGGCCAAGGTTAAAGTTTTTTCACAAGGATGGAAATCTCCAAGGTCAAGGTCAAAATTTCATAGTTGTTGGTATTCAATGAAAGTTCTTTCAACAAAAAATATATATGTGAAGTATACATGTCCTGGTATTTACTGTTCAAGAGATTTGGATAAAGAATAAGTTTGGATTTTTTGTGTATAAGTGAGTCAAACTTCAAGGTCAAGGTCAAATTTCGTGATACTCAAAGAAAGGTCTTGTCACAAGGAATACACGTGTGAAATATGAAAGTCATAGCTCCGCTAAATCAAAAGTTATGGGCAAGGTTAAAGTTTCTGTGGATAAACAGACAAACAGAGAGACAGCTAGACAGCTAGACAGACAGACGGACACGACAAAAACTATATACGCCCGAAACTTCGTTTACGTTTAGTAAATAGTGGTAAAATGTAAGTAAAGACCAAGTAATGTTATTACTTATATACACAAATTTAAGTAAATATAAATTACTAAGTAAAACTTTTTAGTGTGTAAGTAAAACAATTCTTTAAAATACAAAAATCAAGTAAAACATTTGAATCTAGTAATTGACATATATTTCAGTAATTGATTTAAAATTTTAAGTAAATGCTTAGTAATTATTCATTACTTATCTTTGTTATTTCAAGTAAAAAATGACTACTAAGTAAAACTTTTTTAAGAGTGAAAGCACTTGTAAAAAAAAGCGTAATGTAAAGATAAATGTAAATAATTTTTTAAAGAATTTAGACAATCATTAATATAATGGTTTCTTGCCCTCTTCAGAATCAGGGTAAAAATTTTGAGTCGATATTTAGGTAGATGGAAAATTGTTTTCACTGAAAATTTCAAAATATAATGTTTACTAACTGGAGTCGGGTCATTTTTGTCTGTCGGTCGGAAGAGGGCAACAAAACATTTTATAAAGATCGATGGCCTTGAAGCTAAATGAAGATAATTTACCTTGAAGACTGTTTGGATGTATATTTTATACTTATAATATCCCGTGTTGTCCTCTAGATCTTTTGGACTTTTGACTTCGGCCTCAAATGCTAAGACACAATTACAAACAAATAATACATGTACATGTACGCTTATCCATTACCATTCTTTCGTTAAATGCCAAATTTGGAAAGCATCTTAATTTGCATTTCACAGAATTAAGAAAAATATATTTAATAAGACAATAAAAAGAATTCTCTGACTTTTATTTCCTTTTTGGGATAGTTTATTTTATGATTACAGTATCTTTTTAATTAATCGTGCTTCATGTTTTTATGTTATTTTATTGTTTGTTTGACTGACTCCTAATCTCCAAATAGATGAATAATAATACATGATCAATCCAAAAAATTTTGAATATAACGTTAAGGTTCCAATAAAAATATACATTTTTTGCGCATAGTTATAAAGATTGGCGAATTCTGTACATGCTTAATATTAGGGATGTGCGATTTTATCGGTATACCGGTATATCGCGATTTTTTGTTGCGTGATACGTATCGTGATACGGAGACCCAAATACCGGTCTTTAGGTACATATTATAAAGTCCAGAGATTATTCATTTATTTGTTCAATCTTTCAAATTACAGTTACAGAAAGTATAAAAAATGTTGTAAAAAGTTAAAAGAACAGCATCTTACCGTCCAAACATAATTGATTTTATATACATAAAAATTTCAAGAAAGTAAAATTTTGTTTTTCTAGCATATATTTTTAAAAAAATAATGACTTTTCATATAAAATCATTGTAAAAACTGCTTTTAAAAATATCATGATATTATCGTGATATGGTGGGAAAAAATCGTGATATATCGCGATACGAAATTTTTGGCGATACCCATCCCTACTTAATATATATGTGTATATATCAAAAATTCTGTGAAATGTTGAACGTGTAATTTATCAAAAATAAAAACCATAATTATTTTAAAGACTGCAAGAATTCCATGCTTGAATAATTAATTACTTCAAGGACTTGAAAAATAAAAATGTATACAATATGAACAGATATTGATTTTAATGAAATACGCATTGTACCTCATCTACTGATAATTTTTCAAAATATTCTAAATTTACACTTACAATACTTTCTTTTATTAATTTTCAATCTGAAGTTGAAAATGATTATATGACAAATTATGTTATGCAATCATTTTCAACTTCAGATTGAAAATTAATAAAGACAATACCATTACATTTTCTTACACAAAAATCAGCAAGCGTTACCAGTGGTTTTGAAAAGATATCGAATTGTGAAAATTTTTGTATTATTTAAAGAAAAATGTATAAAAAAAATACACGATATAAATTCATGATTTTTATTTATCAAAAATTGTTTTAGAAGAGGTGTACAAATCCATATTCAAACATTAAAAGTATATCACACGAGTGCTTCATTTATTGGAACTTTTCAATTCCAAGGAAGAACCCAATAAAGCTCAAACTACATTGCCTATGACCTTAATTTCATTAAACGTTGACACTGCATAAGTATTTTTTTTTTAATTTATAGACCAGAAAATTTTTCTATATAATTTAAAACATCCTGCGAAATGTCATAGGACAGGATTATCATTGTTTAGAAGGAGCTTAGTCAGGGCCCAATTCCTGGCAGCTGCCTAATTTTTTTTTCTAGTGTAAGTTTATATGTTGTTAATGATTAGGTTTGGGAAATAAATTGTTGGGGAAAAAAGAATTTTCACAAACAACACATTGCATGGTTGTTGTAAGTCCTCGTCGCTAAGGACGGTGACCATTAAATCATTTTTGTTTATTGAAATCAACCTGCTCATGTGTGCATAAAACAGACATTGGATGCTGTTAATTCCACATTTTAGATAAAATATCTTTGGGATTCTCAACGAGTTTAAAAGCAGCCTTAATGAAGCGTTCAATTTCAATCTCGTTACTGATTCTTTACCATTCATTTT
Source organism: Saccostrea cuccullata (assembly GCF_032062105.1). NCBI lineage: Eukaryota > Metazoa > Mollusca > Bivalvia > Ostreida > Ostreidae > Saccostrea > Saccostrea cuccullata. The sequence goes on from NW_026930540.1 coordinate 37,729, forward strand.
TAATCTTCAACTTTATATGCAACCATTCCCCACGATAGATTAAAGTTCAAGTTTTTAAATAGTTACTTTTTCAATTAGAATGGCCATTAGTCATTTGCAAAATTATTTTCTCAAAACACTCTGATTGTACACTCAAGTACTCTGAAGTTGATATTAAATATGTTTGAGTTCTGATTGATAATATCTATGTGGTTTTTGGAGACCAGGTCTTCCAACAATTTATTGGAATCCCCATAGGTAGCAATTGCGCCCCGTTATTAGCAGACCTAGTTTTGTATTCATATGAAGCAGAATTTGTCCAACATCTAATACGTGAAAAAGAAGAAAGTAAAACACTTGTGGCCTTCAACACGACATTAAGATACATCGACGACGCATCGAAAATTACCAATGGCTATTTCCATTCTTATGTCGATACGATATATCCTGGTGAGCTTGTAATAAAAGATATTACTGTTTCTGACACATCTGCTTCATATTTAGATATTTTACTTTAAAAAGACTTAAATGGTAATCTAACAATATTTTTTTCAATCGCCAACTTGCCTTACTTAAGTCAGCAATACACCTTCATTACCTGCATATGGGGTATACAAGTATATCTTTCTGTTCATTCGATACGCAAAAGTATGCTCTACGTAACTGAATAATTTCTCAAACAAGGTAAATTAAAGACAAACCAGTTGATGAAACAAGAATATCAGCAGTCTTGTTCGAAGTCATCATATCGTTAACTCTGTGGTTGATACAATGACCTTGTCAGCAAATAAGATTTTTCACAGAGTCAAATGCTGACTGACGTTTTTCATAATAGTTGATAGGCCATCATTAACATATTTAATTGTCGACAGATTTATCCATTATTTCCCGTTTATGGCAAAGAACACACAGCGGGTGTAAATTAACTGTCGGCAGGGATGCTCACTCCTCCATGGCACCTTATCCCACTTTTTATGTTTGGAGGTCCGTGTTTGCTCTACTCTAATTTCATATTGTTTAATGAACTTTTGAGCTTGCGTGCTTTTCGTTATCTTCAAATATTTAATTTCATTCAAATATAAACTGAACAGCATTTTGCCTGCAACATGTGCAACTTATACATTTCCCGGTGTAACGTTGAATATTGACCCCAGTTGAAAATTGACCCAGGGATCATTTTTCAACGTTGAATATTGAACCGGGGTGTTTTTTCTCCGTTGAAAATTGAGACCAAAAGTCGTTGAATTTATACCCGGGGTCATTTTTCAACAGCTTGATATTTTTTTTCCTTATCCCCGATGACCTCAACTAGTTGAAAATTGACCCTGTTGAATATTGACCCCACCTCAGATTTTGAACATTTTTTTTAACTTGGAAGTTGTTTTACGGGATTTATCAGTATCTCTGTATTTATATTTCGGTTTCAATATATACCCTTTTCCAGAATAATAGAAATAAATCTATCATCCTGTGTGTTTATATATACATTTTGATCAGTACAAGATTCCAGTTATCTTCAAGCATGCCAGCTTTATTTTTTGACAATATTTTCTAAATCCACATCCATAAATATTTCACAATGGACTTTTCGTCTGTGAAGTTTGGGGAAATTAGCTTGGTAGGATAGCTACTCGCTTTTTCTACTGTAATGCTAAATTGGCAAAGAGAAACAATTCCTATTAAAGTTGAATGTTGTTTATTGTAGAGTCACAAGATAGAAAGTGTAAATTATAAAAGTTGTTAAACAAAAAATCATAATAAACAAATATAAGTAATTATCGAAATTAACAATGTGATATAGTTAAATAACTTTTGAAACGACCTGTAGCGAAAACCGCTATTACAAAGTTTGACTACAAAACAGAAACTAAAGATCGATCGTTTACGTGAAATCATTGATGCGTAGCGCTTAACTTAGTTCTTACAGTTACAAAAGTTAAATATCAAAAGTTGACAATAAAATCAGAAAACTTACAAACGTTAAACTCCATAGACATTGTTTACAAAAGTTCGGGAAAATTTAAATACCTTCTCTGACTAGAGAGTTCCGAACAGGGAAAATAATTCATGAGCGGTAAAATTAAAATTGCCAAAAACTTACAAAGAGAGAAAAATTCCAAAAACACTATTTCGTAAATAATTCAACAAAGAAATGATTGCTATTAATGTTGTTATATAATTTTAAACATTAACTAACATTTAAATGAAAGAAACAATTTATTGTGTTTGATTATTTGTAAGTATATCAGATATTTCAAAGTTCAGTAAAAATCAAATGAACTAAGTAGTTTATCCTAATTCCACATCAAAAATATTTAGAGAAAAATCATAAAACATTAATTAATTGAAATAATTATATTGAAAATCAAAATTAAACTTTAACTTAACATTTGAATAAAAATTAAAAACACAAGCTTACCTAAATTGGCAAAGAGAAACAATTCCTATTAAAGTTGAATGTTGTTTATTGTAGAGTCACAAGATAGAAAGTGAATTTGCTAAATTCACAATCTATCCGGACTCTACTTCGGAATTGAACTCTTGACCAATCAGGATGCTTGTTACAAAAATTATTACAGGTAAGTCGGCAATTTCCTTTGATAGGCTTGACACTGATTACTTACATTATCAAAGAGCCGAAAGGTGATGAAGTCAATTAGCTAAATTTCCGTTCTGAGTTTTTAACAATAGGAAGATTAGGTGAAGCCGAAACAGAGTAAATAAGATTCTAAATCGTACAAATAATTTAATACCTATGTCATAGCTATGTGTCAAGCCAATTTCGCAAATAATTTACGTACAAAAAGGCCGAAATAAAAAAGAATTTAGCAGTTTATTTAGTAGATAAAATAATTGATTCGCAATCTGTCATGAGTAAATTGATTTCCGATAGGTGACAGATTGCTCAAATTCCACATTTTACTGATATCAGAAAGAGTATATTTTTATGTGAAAAAGAAATAAAAGTTAAAATATTTTGAAGAAAACTAAATAAAATATAGTGAATTTGAAGTTAAGAAAAAAAAGAATTATTTTCATAAAAATCAAAACAAATTAAAAAAATGGCAAATCATTATGAATTAAAATTCATATAATATAACCTGTTACATTAAAGTTTTAGAATTCAGAGAATTTAAAACTAACTATAACAATCTCCCCCCTTGCCTGAAAAAGCTTTGTCCTCAAAGCTAATAAGATTTTTTTTTTTGTTTACAAAATAGATATATTTACAACAAGGGAGTATTATCAATATACATGTAAAGTAAATGAAAAACAATGTGCATAAGAAATTGAGCAAATCAGAAATAAAGACACATTATATCAAAAGCAACATTAAACATATATTTACATGTAAAGAACCTTTTTTTCCCAAGACATCTGCTAAAAAAAATGAGAGATATTTGACTAAAGACAAAAATTCATACAATGTGATATGTACAAAAGTTATAAAAAAAAAAATGAGACATATGTACAAGTTTAGATGAATAGTTTTCAACACATTTGATTGAATATTTTAAAAACATTGCAACACCACCAAACTAACATGTAATTCACAAAAACATCTTGACAGTACCAAGTTAAAGTG
>NW_026930541.1:0-42172 GCF_032062105.1 Saccostrea cuccullata
AATCACACAGTTTAAACTTAACAATAATTTATTTACAGTAATATACAAATCATTAAGTACAAACTTAGCAAAAATCTAAAAATACATACATCAGAGTGTCCTTGGCTGCACACAATGTCCCAGTGAAAATATATCCCAGTTGTAACTCAATGGTGCTCATACGACAAGAGTATCCCTATGCATCGAATTGACAGGATATTTATACAGTAATATAAATCTAGAATATTCTAGAAGTTGTAAATACATGATATTCCTAGAAAGTTCTAGACATAAACAAAGTTCAAGAATGTTCTAGAAAAAATGACCGAACATGTTGACCACTCTGGAATGTTCAAGAAACTTAATGTTACTAATAATATACATGATGAAATAATACAAATACAACACACCTCACAACACCTCCCCCCTTAAAAAGTTTGAATGTCAATGAAAACTTATATTGTTAAAATGAAATATATGTACATTAATACAAAATCATATATGTTCACGATATTCTGGACAAGGCATCTGCAATAACATTGTCTTTGCCTTTGATATGTTTAATTGTTATGTTGTATTCTTGTAACAACAAACTCCATCTAGTCAGTCTTTGATTTTTGTTTGACAATTTATGCAAAAATGTCAGGGGGTTGTGATCCGTATATACAAGAATTGGATGCAAAGTAACATTCAGATAAACATCAAAATGCTGTAAGGCTAACAACAAAGCAAGGCATTCCTTTTCAATGGTGGAATACTTTTGTTGACATTTTGTAAGTTTCTTTGAAAAATAAGAAACAACTCTATCTACCTTATCACTATGTTCTTGAAACAAAGCTGCCCCGATTCCAACATCACTAGCATCAACAGTAAGCTTGAACTGCTTAGAAAAATCTGGAGTTGACAGAACTGGGTTGCTCATAAGGACAGATTTGATTTTATGAAATGATTTTTCACAGTCCTTTGTCCATTCAAAGTTAACCCTCTTTTGTAAAAGATTTGTAAGTGGACTTACAACTGAGGAAAAATTTGGACAAAATTTTCTGTAAAACCCAGCCATGCCCAAAAACCTCATTAACTCTTTCTTGTTTGTAGGAATCGGGAACTTTGCAATAGCTTCCACTTTAGCCATAATTGGTGTAACATAACCTTGACCTACTTTATGACCTAAATACTCTACATAAGCATGACAAAATTCGCTCTTCTCAAGGTTCACAGTTAAGTTTGCTTTAGCTAAAATGTCAAATAAAGCACGCATGATTCGGAGATGTTCGTCCCATGTGTCGCTGTATATGACGACATCATCAATGTAGGCCTCGCATCCCTCGAGGTCTTGAAGGAGGGAGTGAATCATCCTTTGGAAGGTAGCCGGTGCGTTTTTCATGCCAAAAGGCATTACTTTATACTGGTAAAGTCCATCTGGTGTAGCAAAAGCAGATATTTCTTTTGCTCTTTCTGTTAACGGTACTTGCCAGTAGCCTTTCAACAGGTCAAATTTACTGACAAATTTGGCGTTTCCAATGCGGTCAATACAGTCATCGATTCTAGGTATTGGAAATGAATCAGTTTTGGTAACAGAATTCACCTTTCTATAGTCTGTACATAATCGGTACGAACCGTCCTGTTTTGGTACAAGAATACATGGTGAGCTCCAATCACTTTTACTAGGTTCAACAATGTCATTGTCCAACATGTACTGCACTTCCCTTCTTAGGTACTGCAATTTTATTGGATTCAGACGGTACGGATGTTGTTTGATAGGCAGAACGTCACTCACTATGACATCATGACAAGCTGCATTAGTTTTCTTTGGAACATCCGAAAAGATTTGATGATACTCATTCATCAAGTTTTTAACTTGTTCTTTTTGGTGAATGTTCAAATGTCCAAGTTTGGCATCCAAATTAGCCAAAACTTCTGAGTTTTTCAAACGAACACTCTGATTACAATCTTTCTCATTCATCTCTACACTCGTATCACTTTCAATACAATTTTGAACAGTCTTAGCATTGGCTAAAGTGGAAACTGGTTTTACAGAATTTCGGTCACACCTTTCAAAATACTCTTTTAAAATGTTAATGTGACAAACCCGTTTCTCTTTACGTCGACCTGGTGTCTTAACTACATAGTTTACATCACTGATCTTGCTTTCAATTTCATAAGGGCCATAAAATCTGGCCTGTAAAGGATGACCAGGAATAGGTAAAAATACAAGAACCTTATCACCTGGCTTAAACACCCTATTTCTGGCATCTTTGTCATACCACATTTTCATTTTCATCTGAGAATTCTTCAAATTGTCTTGTGCCAATTTACAAGCATTGTAAAGTTTTTCTTTGAAATCAGACACATAATCTAAAAGATTAAGATCAGTAGTCTCAGTCAGCCACTTTTCCTTCAACAATTTCAAAGGACCTCTAACTGTATGACCGAACACCAATTCAAAAGGACTGAACCCAAGAGACTCCTGGACTGCTTCTCGTGCAGCAAATAGTACAAGATGAACCCCTTCATCCCAGTCTTTTTCATACTGGTAACAATAGGTCTTCAGCATTGTTTTTAGGGTTTGATGAAAACGTTCTAGCGCTCCCTGGGACTCAGGATGATAAGCAGTTGATCTATATTGCCTTATACCCAACTCATGCATGACTTGCTGGAACAACCCCGACATAAAATTTGAGCCTTGATCCGACTGAATTGCCTTTGGTGCTCCTACAAAACTGAAAAACTTGGTTAGGGCCTTAACTATGCTCTTTGCCTTTATATTCCTAAGAGGTATGGCTTCAGGAAACCGAGTGGATGTACACATAATGGTAAGTAAATACTGGTTTCCAGATCTAGTCCTAGGCAAAGGTCCTACACAATCCACCAACACTCGACTAAACGGTTCTTCAAAAGCTGGAATGGGTTGGAGAGGAGCAGATGGTATCTTTTGATTCGGTTTACCTACCATCTGACAGACATGACACGACTTACAAAACTCAGAAACATCCTTCCTTAGCTTAGGCCAATAAAAATGACTCAAAATCCTATTATAAGTCTTATTGATACCTAAATGACCAGCCATAGGTGTATCGTGAGCTAAACTCATGACATCTCGACGATAAGCAGCTGGGACCACTATCTGGTGAACAACACGCCACACTTCATCTGGGGAAGCGTCAGGTGGTCGCCATTTTCGCATAAGGATGCCATCTTTCATCTAGAAGCATTCTCCAACTTTAGTAGCCTCTTCTGGTGGAAGTGCCCTCTTACTAAGTTGAATGATATCTGGGTCTTTATGTTGTTCAGAGAGTAAACGTTCTCGGCTGAGGATGTCCTTGCCTTGGCTAACTAGAGGATGCAACTCATCATCCTCACCACCAAATTTTGGTAACACTTCTTTCTTCTCTTGCTTCTTGATATTGTGTGGTTCCATGCTTGTTTGAGTGCCATCAAGGTCAGATAAGAAAGTGTCATTCAAATCAATATCAACAGAGGAATTCGTCTCGTCAAAGGCTTGAGTATGGTCTGCCTCCATTTCTCGTCTTCTGGCCATCGCTCTAGTAACAGCACAGGCTGGATAAATGTCATCATCTTCATCATCGCACATGACATCTGGAGTGATTTTCTCACAAACTATAGGATCTGGTACAACTTTTCCACCAGCTAAATCGTTGCCTAGCAACAAAGAAATGCCTGGAACAGGAAGAGTAGGTCGAACACCTACGATAACAGGTCCAGTAACTAAATCTGACTTCAAACTAATTCTATGCAGGGGAACATCAATGACGCCTAGCTCCACACCCTGTAATAAAACTGACCCACCAGTAGAAGTCTGCTCAGACAAAGGAAGCACGCCCTCTAACAATAACGTCTGTGCAGCACCAGTATCTCTCAAAATCTGGACAGGTTTTATTTCGCTAGAGTCACCGAGTGAAACAAATCCCTGAGACATAAAGGGCTTATAATCCTCCATAGAATCAATAGAACTGGACTGTGAACCCTGGACATCAGGAGTGTCAGAACAAATCGAAACTAAGGCTTCTCTATCTCCTCTAACTGCCGCACAAGCATGTGGTTGAGTTTTATCAAAGTCATTTTTTCTCTTAAGTTTAAAGCATTCACTGATCAGATGACCTTTTTTCTTACAATAACTACAAGTAGGAAGCGACCCTATTCCAGAAGATCCTTCAAAACGTCCTGGACCGGACTTAGAACCACCTTGGGATGGAGACTGGGAACTTGTGAAAGACTGAGACCCTGAACCACTCCTTTTATATGTGTCTGAATTTGTAGAATTACTGCTAGTCTGAGATCTTGATACAAAATTCTTTTTATGAGACAGAGCATAAGTATCAGATATGACTGCTGCCTCTTCAAGAGTTTTCACATTCTTATCTTCTAGATGTGTTTTCAAATCTTGAGTAACACATTCCTTAAACTCTTCTACCAGGATGACTTGGCGCAAATTAGCAAAAGTTTTATCAAGTTTCTTAGATCTAAACCAGTGATCGAATAAATCTTCTTTCTCTCGTGAAAATTCAACAAATGTTTGATTATCAAACTTTCTATACTTTCTGAACTTTTGTCTATACGCTTCAGGTACTAATTCATATGCTTTTAATATTGCTGCTTTGACCTTCTCATAGTCTGAACTTTCAGCTACCCCTAGTGCAGAGTATACCTCAGCTGCTTTGCCAACCAGTACACTTTGTAACATTGTTGACCAAACGTGTTGTGGCCATTTAAGATTTTCTGCGACTTTCTCGAATTGGGGAAAATACTTGTCTACAGATTTTTCTTGAAATTTCGGAACTAACCTAATATTTTTTGCTGCATCAAATTCATTCTTGACAAATGAGGGTTCTGGTTTCTGTTGTAATCTTAATTTCTCTAACTCAAAGTGCTCTTGTCTTTCTAATTTGTCTAATTCAAATTTCCGTTCACGCTCTCGTTCTTCTCTTTCTCTTTCTCTGTCTCTTTCTCGCTCTTCTCTTTCTAATTTTTCTCTTTCTAATCGCATTTTCTCTAACTCTAATTGAAACTGATATTCTGCCATTTTGTAAGAGCCTAACTCTGTTTTAACTGTATATTCTGGAAGATCGTATTTTTCAAAGATGTTTTCTTCTACTAGTTTGTTTGCAACCTTAATTCTAATGTCTTGCTTTCTCTGAGAGGATTTAACATCTAACCCAAAATGCAAACCTAATGCGATCAAGTCATCCTTTTTTAACGTATCAAAAACCTGAACACTTGGCGAACTAAGAAAGTTTGTGACCGAAAATACCATGTTGATTTTTGCTGGCTTATAGTCAAATTTAACAATTTAATTAACAAAATTCTGAAAATGAACTGCAAAAGTGCAAGAAATTCTTGCTCCCGGACGAGCCCCCAATTCTGTTATGGGTCAGAATAACCCTAAATGCCAGCAAAGATCAATCACACAGTTTAAACTTAACAATAATTTATTTACAGTAATATACAAATCATTAAGTACAAACTTAGCAAAAATCTAAAAATACATACATCAGAGTGTCCGTGGCTGCACACAATGTCCCAGTGAAAATATATCCCAGTTGTAACTCAATGGTGCTCATACGACAAGAGTATATCTATGCATCGAATTGACAGGATATTTATACAGTAATATAAATCTAGAATATTCTAGAAGTTGTAAATACATGATATTCCTAGAAAGTTCTAGACATAAACAAAGTTCAAGAATGTTCTAGAAAAAATGACCGAACATGTTGACCACTCTGGAATGTTCAAGAAACTTAATGTTACTAATAATATACATGATGAAATAATACAAATACAACACACCTCACAACAAATGATTTGAACAACTTTTTGGCATATGGCAAATCATTCAGTCACCTGAACACAGTAATTCTTGTAGAGGACAGTGGGATTTGAACAAATTAAAATGTACAAAAAGTTGAAAAACTACAAGTTTTTAACGAACTTTGGCTTTTACTACCTGCTGAAAGTGGTAAGGAGTGGGGATTATTAAATTAGTTCTGTTTTTCTGCCTATTTTATAAATTAACTCCCTATAAAGGAATCTCCCTTTTGTGTTTAGAAATTACAGGTCAAAGTTCAAGGTCACCTATTCCAAATTCTGTCTGTTTTAGCACTTTGAGCTCTTGCAAGACAATTCATACCAGAAAGTCCTATGGTCTATAGAAGATCCCAATTTTATATTTAAGTAAAAGGTCAAGGTAGGAAATAAATATGTTCTGTGTGTTTCTTAAACTTTTATTTCAAGGTGATACATGTATATCAAGAAGCTTTTGGGTTTTGCAATATTGAACTTTATGCCATAACACCTTATGACCCCACCTGCCCTTCTTAAAGTGTTTCCTTTAGTCCAATCCTAGATCCATACAAACTCTACTTTTCCTTAAATAGGGGGGGGGGGTTACAAATTCTCTTAAATAGCTTTTGATCAAGTACTATGGTTCAGATAAGCTTATGGGAGAAGATGATTAAGGATATTACACTAATATCTTGTTCTTCACTTATTAACTTTTTTTGTTTACATTCATGTATAGTGTAAATCTTTAAACAATATTTAACTTTTTTTCAGAATATAAAGGCTTATGTTTTGGAGAAGCCAGAACCGAGAACGATCAATTCTCGGTATGCTGCTTCAGGGAAGACCCTGAAGTTTTTTTTTGGCTAGCTATCATAGAGGAAAAAATAACAATAGTTTCAACATTCAAGAGAGAGAGCAGGCTCTTAAATTAAAGGAAGGTAAATGCCTGAAACTAATCAAAGCATCAGTTACACCGCAATATGGTGTAGAAATGAAGAATGACACCATTGTACGTATAGTCTTTTGTTTCAAACCGGCTAAACCCCTGACCCTGGGGCCATGAATTTCACTATTTTGGTAGAGGACTGAATGCCGCTGTTAGAACGGGGCACTATTAAAAATGCATTTATTCTTTGAAAGTCTTCTTCTCTGCTTCTGGGTGTTATTTAAGATAACTAAGTACATCTTTATGATAAGTAAGAGTGTCTCTTTTAAAATTGTGCATTTATGGCCCAGGGTCAGGGGTCTGCCTTAGGGTTGGTCTCTATTGATTAAATACTGAAAATGCATTATGAAAAACAATAACTTGAATAAAACACAATTTTTATGTCCTCTGTTTTCGAAAAAAAACATATAATGGTATATCAAATAATTTTTCAATAATTTTTTTTAATAAGTAATATTCCATACTTCTTCATTCCAATCTTATTTAATATTTCTTAATATCTAGATGGTTTTCATTAAATTTTAAAAAATATTTCTTGTTTAACAATAAATGTGAAAACTCGATTAAATAGAAAATGTTTCTTTAATATGTCATTTTAATGCTTACTATACAGTCATCCTCTTTATCTTTGTTTTCACTGGAATTATCTATTTTAAGACTATGTATATCATCAAATATTTCAAATACATTTTTCAGATAATGGATACAAGCTTCAATTTATCGAATGAAGAGGTCAGACTCAGAGATAATATCCTCCTGTATTAACATTGCCAGAAGCTGCAGGTGTAGCACTACACTGCAGGCTCTCCATTGGGCCTGCAGAAATAGTTCACGTATGTATTTTCAATTTGTTTAAACAAAATATCGAACTATAATACACTAGGTAAAAAATTGAGGTACTGTGAGCAATGAGCTCAATAAATGATACCACACACACGCCCCTTGCCGCCTCCCATATGAATATAATGGTAGTATCCATATATTGCTGTGGAAAACCCATAATGTGTGGCAAATCAAAAAATAAAATAGGAGGTGCACAATGGTAATATGTAATAAATATTGTGTTAAAACTTCATCCAGTGGTATGAGAGGAGTTGCAGATAAGAGATGGGTACTCACAGCATAACAGACAGATGGATAAACGGACTAACTGACATACAGACAAAAAGACGGATATACCGATTAATATATGTAACCTCCCATTTTTCATTCGGGGGTATAAAATTTGAAATAAATGTAATCAATTTCAGTTATTCTGATTGTAATAAACATTGGGTATAATTAAAACTAATCTGTGTTTTTCACCCCAGTTTCTTTGTGTCTCCTTAGTGATAAGAGGATCAAACTTGGACTTACTATTGCCTTGAAAAAGCTTATATGAAAACATATAAGCAATGTTTGATTGTTCAAATAAGTAATTGTTGTGGCAATGCTTCTCCCTAAGGAAAATTTATAACATAAAATGCTCAACTATTGACACTGCAAATATTTGAATTTGCCTGCTACTCTAAATAATTTCCATGACTGGAATGACAAGATTATTACATTCTCAAAGTTCTCATTTTAATAAATGTATAGGAAAATGTACATTTCAGTAGAACTGTAGTATACTGACCTTGAATATAAAATCTTAATCGATCAAAACGTTCAATCCAATCCAATAGAGATTATGATTAAAATTCATTGTAGTCCTGTTGTTTTTTACGAGAATTCTAGCTAAAGTTTCTCTGCCATATAAACCGAGGCTCCGTGTCGCAGTAGGTGCTGGCACGAAATAGATCCCTCACTTCCAAGCATAGAAGAAAATTTATAGCCCTCCACCGGTAAGTGGTGGCGTCTCTAAATGAGTGAAAAATTCTCGAGGGATGTTAAACAACATACAATCGATCAATCTTCATAGTATAGTATAGTATTAGAAAGGGAATAGAGTAAAAAAAAATTGGAAGTGAAAGGATTTGTCTTGAAAAATAAAACAGCCCCCCCCCCCCTCATTATAGGATATATATTTTTATTTCTTTTTTTTTTAAATTGTCAACTTTTAACCGGTAAGTAAAAAAAAAAACATTGTCTCGGGTTGCCCCTCCCCCCCTCTCAAAAACTACGTGCCTGTTCTGCAAAAGTATTCATTTAAAAAAATATAGCAGGACACAACAAATTGAAGTTGTACACACCATTAGAATCGAAGGGGTCATGGAAGCATGCGAAAGATCATTTCAGAAGACTGGTCGGTACACAGTAGTGACAATTCGAAGGACATTTGACATAGATAATGTGGTGACAGGCGGAGAGGGGGAATATTTACGAGGCATTCTTCGACCTTTTGGGAGCCATTGGATGGTCCAGTCCACTATACATTTTCTACTCCACTTTTCAGTTCCTGGTCATGAAATTCTGAAAACCAGTAAAAAATTGATGACTGGGAAATCAGTCCAGTTTCTAATTACTGAGTATTTAAATTTCTTATTTAGGCTGTTCATGTACATTTGTCATTCACGGTCATTTTTTTAAATAGTTTTTTTAATATATATATTTTTTTTAATTAAAAACTCGTTATATTAGACCTTATTTTCAGTGATGAAGAATTGATGAATACTGACGACAGTATTTGTTTTGATCACATTTCAGAGCAAACGGAAGACAAATGAAAGGAACTTTCAGGAAAATTTCGAAAATACTTTTAAAAAATACAACCAAATTTCAAAGAAAAAGTCAACAATCCCATTAGGCACGATATTGTTGATAAACGGTGGACAAAAAATAATTCTGGGTCATTAAAGCATGTCTTAAAACAAGCAAATGGTTGGACATCAAAACCACTCCTTGAATTGGTAAGTATACTGACAACAATCAAAGAATCACAATCATAAAATTATATTTTTGGGATAGGACAATTGACAGTGTGGATGACCAAAATGACAGAGTAACGAGATAGGTAGTACAAAAGATTCAAACTTTACATTCTGCAAGACAAAACGACGCTCACATCAAATGACGGTACTACCACATTAGTCAGACCACGTACCTTAGGTAAAAATATTGGTCAACAACAACGTAAAAAAACATTGAAGGGGCACGGAAGCATGCGAAAGATCATTTTAGGAGACTGGTCGGTACAAAGCTGTCACTATTCGAAGTGTTTTATTTACAGCAACGGCGGATATTACCCTCTAGAACCCAGATTCCTGTTGAACCAGCATTTGTGTTATCTGAGATAAATTATTAAGTTTAATTTCACATTATAAGTTATAAAAAAAAATTACAGTTGAATATCCAAGAAGTCGTTTCCAATCTAGGTCAACCGTTTCACTCAGGTGACCTATTGCTATCTGTTTTCGTCTAACGTCGTACGTTATTTATGATATTCAGGCTTGCACGTCGAAAATATAAATTCTGATTGGATAATATTCGTGTTTATATACATTTCTTGGCCTTCAGTATATAAGAATTATATGAAAGGAAGTTGAAATGGTGCACTTTATTATTCACTATCTGATTAAGCATATCTTTACATTTTAATAAAATGAAGAGAAAACAATCCCCAAACAAAGTAGAACAAAGCCAAAGCAGCCCAGCACCTCTGAAGCCCTTGCTTGGCTAGAGCTCTATTCCAGGAACTACATTTTTGTACGAAGAAAAACTGCCAAACACCACTCAGATACACCTACCACCTTGTCAGACAAAATCTTCAGTGTATGAACAAACGGTAGAGGAAACCAACATCAAACTCTCTTTGTCCCATCTCCTTAAGGTAAACAATTTGTAGTATAAAGTCAAAAAGTATATCGCTGATTCATAGAAAGAAAGTATCACTTGATAACAAATATATATATAAAAAAAATATTTTTTGAGAAAAATTGTGTCAAAATTTTGCATATTTAAATAAAAATCTGTTAGTTGACAATGAAAATATAAAAACATTCCCAGAAGTCACGATGATCACCTTTCTCCAGACTATGCTTCAATTTGTAAATAATGAAATCAGTAATACATTGCATTATCATTTATGTATGTACAAGAATTCACGATTTTACGTGTTTTAAAAGAGAAAAAAAATTATGAAGAACTTGTTATAGAAGAAAATTTCAATATGCCAGATTTTATTACATCGAACATATGAAAACATCAATAGAGAAAAATGGAAATAAAGTTATATTTGCAAAAGTACCTACAATTAATACTGAAGAATGAAAAACACTAGAAAATTGCGAGGAAAAACAACGCATTTAAAATTTGAATCCAAATGCAATGAAATGCAAAATAAATTTAAATATAATTAAAATAAATTCTACTTCAAATTACTCAACTCCATATATCCATACAACTTTAGAAGTTGTTAACGTCCCAATTAAAAGAGCTGGAACCGGAAAACGTTTCAAATACTTGAGTCTCTGAGAAAAAATAGGCATATGTTTGTTTATTTTTGTTTAAATTAATAAAAATATATCATACAAATAGATATATATTCTACTCGTAACTGCCCCCCCCTTTTATGAGGGGGGGGGGGTGGAAAAACAGAGAGAGAGTTCGGGACCCCCCCCCCCCCCCCCCCATTTGAAATGCAAATCATGAAAAAAGTGGGATGGCTTGAACTAATTGGAGAGTAGTGGGAGAGAAAAAAAGGGTCACTGTGTTTTTCTGTCCGTGTCTCGTCTGGCGAGCGCCTTAGATGTTACCACTCCCTCCCCCTTTGTCAAAAAAGGGTCACCCGAGGTCTCTCTACAGAAAAAATGGCGATGTATATGCACGTCTCTCTGCTGCTACTCTCTGGGGGTATTGGCTGATTTGGCTACAGCAGATGGCACTCCGTTCACGGTATGCTGTAAGGAAGAGGAGCCGGCATTTATGGAATGCTACGGGCATTGCGAATGCGTTCGTTCATTTTACCGTTTTGGCTGGACGTCAGACTGTCCTCGTCCTACATGCCTATTTTGAAGTCGGGAGTCGAAAGGTTCTGATTAATTCTCGGTAACCTTGGTAATCCATGGTCAGGTACTACCACGTCAAGGTAAGAGGACTCTCCCTCTCTGTTGTTTATAAATATTTTATTTTTTGCAGTGGATATTTCTGAACGAAAAGATGAGGATATTAATGGTAAGATCTCTTTTTTTCTCTCTCTCTGTTTTGTGTTTTGGGGGTTTATCGTAAATATTTAATTAACAATTTTTTCTCTCATAATAGAAACACCCAGTCAGTCTCAAGTGACTACAAGTGATATTTTTATTATCAAATACAACACTATTATACTTTAACATACCCTTTTTGTGTAACATATGGACTAATTTTCTAACCAGAAGACACCGGGACAACTCGTGTGGTCTTGACCTCTTAAAGGATGACTTCGATCACCTATAGTATGAATTTTTTATCTTCTTCGACACCCTCTCCAAACCCCTCTTTTCTTTTCTTTTTTCAGGTGAGGCCAAGACCACAACGACCAGCAGACAGCATGATGTGATGACAAGTAACTCTCTATATTCGATTAATCTTATTACAAATATCTTTTACGGTTGATATTTTAAATATTTTAATGAGTCTCTCTCTCCAGGGGAGATCACTTTACTCACCGCTGCTGTTGTTGTTATTACTGGCAAGTCTCTTTCTTTTCTCTAATTTATTTTCACTTAAATTTGATGTTTTTTTTTCTTTAAAAATAATATTTACAGGTAAGTATAAAATTTCAGACAAGAATTAGACACTTTAATTTCATGATAAGCTCTCATGTCATATTTAAAAGTCTGCTTTGAATTAACATAGGAACCTTTGCCAAGGATATCTATTTCCAGGTGTGTGTGTGTGTTGGGTGTCCTTTTCAGATGGAATACAGACCGGCAGAGTTCTGCAGTGGTTGATAGGCAGCAACATAACCTACTGTGTGTGTGTGTGTGTTGGGTGCCCTTTTCAGGTGGAATACAGACCGGCAGAGTTCTGCAGTGGTTGATAGGCAGCAACATAACCTACTGTGTGTGTGCTGGGTACCCTTTTCAGGTGGAATTCAGACCGGCAGAGTTCTGCAGTGGTTGATAAGCATCAACATAACCTACTGTGTGTGTGTG
The DNA here is from genome assembly GCF_032062105.1 of Saccostrea cuccullata. Classification (NCBI taxonomy): domain Eukaryota; kingdom Metazoa; phylum Mollusca; class Bivalvia; order Ostreida; family Ostreidae; genus Saccostrea; species Saccostrea cuccullata. The sequence continues at coordinate 12,781 of NW_026930541.1, forward strand.
TGTTGGGTGCCCTTTTCAGGTGGAATACAGACCGGCAGAGTTCTGCAGTGGTTGATAGGCAGCAACATAACCTACTGTGTGTGTGTGTGTTGGGTGCCCTTATCAGGTGGAATACAGACCGGCAGAGTTCTGCAGTGGTTGATAGGCAGCAACATAACCTACTGTGTGTGTGTGTTGGGTGCCCTTTTCAGGTGGAATTCAGACCGGCAGAGTTCTGCAGTGGTTGATAGGCAGCAACATAACCTACTGTGTGTGTGTGTGTGTGTGTGTTGGGTGCCCTTTTCAGATGGAATACAGACCGGCAGAGTTCTGCAGTGGTTGATAGGCAGCAACATAACCTACTGTGTGTGTGTGTGTTGGGTGCCCTTTTCAGATGGAATACAGACCGGCAGAGTTCTGCAGTGGTTGATAGGCAGCAACATAACCTAATGACGTTCAGCAGAGGTCTAAAGAATGCAGTAAACAGGCTGTCCCAGGTGGTTTGTGAAAAAGATATCTTCCAAGACTTCAAACCACCCGGAAAATATACTGGTAAGCATTATATGTTGATAAATATGTAGTTTTACTTTACTGGAAATAAATTGTATTTAAAATATCATGAATTTAAAGAATCTATCTTACCTGCAGGATCTGAAAATATGCATTTTGCCTATGTAACCTTGCAGATTAATGAATTAACAGTAATTCATCATATTAATTTTAGTGATATTCTTTATAACGTGTATGTTTTTTTTTCCTAAAAGGGGAGCTTATTGGAATTGAGTTTTTTTTTTATCCCAAACTGGAGAGGGTGTAACAAATTACACCACCACTGCCAAACAGCTGTTATAGGGCCCTGATACCAAGGACATGGAGATCTACAGTGATCCTGAGGCAGATGAAGGATTTGAATAGATGATGTGACGGATCCCACTACTTCAGACATTATGGACACGGATTCTGATTTTACAGGGATAGAACGAGACCAAGAATACCAAACACTCCCCAACTCCCAAACCAATCCCTCACATTCCCTCAGATACGGAGTACAGGCAGCTGATGGTGCAGAAAGATGAAGGCACTTGTATGTTGAAATTGCTCTAATATCTTGTTTGAATTTAAAATTTATTGAAATGAGATTTATATACTTTCATTAACTGCTTAGTATCATGTCTTTAAAACATTAAGTTCATGGTGATACAAGTGTATTTGAATATTTAACCTTTATGTTTTAAGTGAAACCTACATGAATTTTTCCCCTCATTTTAGTTGATGTCCCTATCATCCTCTGCCTGAAAGAGATTCGCCTGAAGGACCTGGATCTGATGAGGTTAATGTTTTTACAGATATCTTCATTTATTGCCGGCTAATTTCTTTTCATAGTTTTACCCAGAAAGGTATATTTTATGGAATAAATTTAGTTCGGGCTGCTCTAACATTTTTTCTATCTTACATGAAAGTGTCTGTGTGCACTTTGATTTTAAGAAAAAAGAAACAAAATCCAGAATCCTGTATTTAATTTTTATGGTCGAAAATATTATTTTGTGTCTAATTGATTTTACTTATAAACAATAAACCATAGTAGCTGTATTTTAAGCATCTAACAGTTTCAATAATATTTTTGGGGGGAAAAAAACTGTGTCATCAAACACAAAGCAGAATTATATCAATTTTTGGAATTTAAGGCCTGATTTTATTTTTTGAGAATAGATGCGTGATGCGAAATAGCCCGAGACTTAGTATTGTTGTAAGAATTCTTTTATCGCAATTATTTATCTTTGTACCTTTTATGTTTTCCCAAGAACTATATGTACATTCAATTTGATAGATAATTGAATTTAGAACATTTTAACCAATGTATAGTACTTTTTCAACTGGTATTAATTTTGAAACTTTTGACAATATTATAATGGACACTATTTTTTGTTGAGAAATCATGACAAAGCTGTAAAACAATAACCAATTACCAGAACAAATTCCAGCACCATCTGCACATCTACAGACAGTCCAAGACCAACAACAACACAGTGAAACCATACAACAAGACAGTTCACAAGACGATATAGATAGTGATAACCAACAGCCACAAGACAGTATTGAAACTGAAAATATCCAACTACCACACCAAATACCAGCAGAACCATCTGCACATCTGTAGTAAGGTCACATTTAATAAATTTTATTAAAATATAAAATGTATTTGGTTATATTATTTAATGTGATTTCAATGTTTACCTGGCCATGTGCTTGTGTTGTGATTTGAGTTGTGTGTAGTGTTTAGTCCAGTTTGGAAGTGTCATGTGATGCATTTTTATGGTAATTGGGGTCTTGCCCTTTCTTGCTATTGGTTAGGTCAGTTAGGTCATTGTATATAAATTTACCCGGTCTGTCAGGTGGTAGATTTTCATGCAGTGCATGCTTCTCACTTTCTACCCAGACCTTGGTCCCGATAGCAGCAGGTTAGAAATCTTTTACTAATTTTACTAATTTTGTTGTTTCATTAATTCTCTATACTTTTGACTGTGGCATTTAAAGTAATTATAAAGTATCAAAAGTTAAAGATTTGAATAAGTTAATAACTTTGCTTAATTTAGTTGTATTGGTTTTAAATAATCTGAATGTTGAAAAGTACATTAAAGTGTGTATGAATTACCTTGAACTGTTTTATAATATTTTGAAAGCAACTGGTGCTGGTTTCCCATTTAAAATGAAATCTGAATCATCTAAAGCCTCCAGACACATTGTCTTTGGAAAGAACATGTATTATTTATTTTAGATATGTTTTCTAATATATCTCTGCAGTTCACAATTAGAACAGTGCACCGTACCAATCCAACAATCAAACAAAAGACGGTCCACAAATCGAAGACCTCAACAACAATGGCAGCAACCTCCCCCGCAACCTTGGCAGCAGCCTCCCTCACAATATAATATAAAATATTTCATATTGGTCATATATTTTCAGAATCAATCAACCCCAGGAACGAACAAAAATCCCCCGTTACAGTATCTTAGACGTGCACTCGCAAGATTTTGTCTTTGCCTTTTGTGCGTTTGCTCTGAGGGCGCGGAGGCGTTCACTTTTTACAAAGCGTTAAATAACGTTGATTGTATACAAATATGGAGCGAAATCGACTGTTACATTTTATGACAAAAACAGGAATTTAAGTGTGCAGCATGTAATTATGAGACTCAGAAAAGAACAGAAAAGAACAAACTTTACAAGACACCGTACCAGTGGACGTCATATTAACACCATACAGGCACTGTTGAAGGGAAATATTAGTACGACCACACAGTGTCACCTACAGCTGTCATAGGAAGACGAAACAAAAAGTCACGAACTTATTGGGGATGAGTCTTCGTTTCAAAGTTAGAAACTCCAGATGCTTTCAGTGAAAGCGATGATATCAACTGCTCAGAGGACAGTTATGATAGTGGAAGCAGTATGTTCGAATAACTGTTTAATAATGCTGATATGCATTGCAAAAGCTGTGCCTTGTATGAATGTGACATGCGAGATAGCTTGTACAGTTTGTACTTTTTTTGTTTGCCTTGTAAGGATGCCAGACTGGCCTACTATTCGTTAAATTCAAACATGAAACGTTCAAATGGGGACAAAAGTCAATTTTCTGACAACTGTTGGCTGGAATACGAGTACGAACCAAAAAAACGTTTTACATAAAAACACCGGTGAACTGAAAACTGTATTTCTGAGGAATTGTTTTTTTTTCTGTTTCTTTTTTAACAAGTGAAAGAAAAACGGCAATATGTCCCTTTGGATACCCAACCTTCGGAAAATTCTATCCTGTCGCACGTAGCATCGTTTTTGATAGTCGGGGGAAGGGGGGGGGCAACCAGAGAAAATGTTTCTTACTTACCTGAAAAAGGCTAACTTTGCCAAATTTTTTGGCATTTCCTGATAGTAAAGGAATATTCGTACTTGACGTAGACGCAAGTGCATATGCCCTGGGTGGAGTTCTTTCTCAAATACAAGAAGGCGGAGATCATGTTATCGCTTCTGGCAGTAAAACGCTGAGTCATACTCAACACAAAATTACTGCATGACCAAGGGAGAATTTTTGTCACATGTGTATATATGTGAAGAACAGGAAGCAAATCAAATAACATAAAGATAAAAAAAATGGATTTTTTTTGGGGGGGGGGGTGGTCATTCTTAAAATGATTATAGTTTTAATGATCAAGGCATATTATATGGAGCGGATCAAATAACATGAGGTTATACCGACGCAAGTTTTGTTTTTCCTTCTACGAGATAAATGAATAAATAACATAAGCATTTATTTCCTAAAAACATAGTTAATAAACTTCTTATTTTATAATTGTGTCAACGGATCATTTTTGTACCGACAATTCCTAAATGAAATATATTTTGGGAACATATTATTCACTTCCAACTTGCACATAAAGGCCTATGAAGGTAGCTGGCGAGTGAACATTCTTTACAGCACAGTATAATATGAAAGAAGAATCACAAAGAATGTTTTAAAACAAGATTATTTTAATAATAATTAAGCACATCTAAAAGTTTAAATAAAGGAATACAATATGTACATAAAATATTACTTGATGTTTGCCATGGACAGAAACAGGAACAGAACAATTTATGGTCCAATATACAAGGCATAGTAGGTCCAGCGCGAGAATGTCTTAAGTTAAAAAGAAGAAGATTATTTTGGACACCGCATCTTGCGCGAGATCGAGCAGCAAGAAGCCATTTCCATGCATTGTTCTGGTAAGTATAAAATTCAATGGAATACTAAGAAATATTATATACTGTTAGTAAAACATTAAGAATTAAACACAACATATATACACTACATAATAAAATTAAAAGGAAAACACAACAAATGTAAATAGAAAAGTGTATAGAAAAGAATATTGTATAATATAAAGGGAATAAGACAAGAGAGATTTGATACAAATGAATAATAAAATTTAAAGTAATGTGATTTTCATGTCTTTACATTTCAGATATGGGTGTTTGGTAAGGTTGAGATGGACACAAACACAATCATATTGTAATCTGTATCAGATAGGACAGAGGAGACATAAATCCCCATCATTCAAAGCCATTGTTTGCCAGGCAGTACCATTTATAGCGATGGGTGGTCTACATATTGCCCACTGAACGACCTGGGATACAACCACTTCACTGTCATTCACAAGTATACATTCAAGAAGACATATGTGAATTGGAGACAGGGGAAGAACAGGGCCATCACACGAATCGCATTGAAGGGGCATGGAAGCATGCGAAGGACCATTTTAAGAAAATGTCCGGTACAAAAATATCACAGTTTGAGGGTCACATGACAGTGATTATGTGGAAAAATCACGTGAAATCAAACCTGCATGATGAATTCTTCAATCTTGTGAAGGAAGTTATTTATGTTCCATTAAATAATATTACTTTAGAGGGGTACATGTATTACTTTGCTTCAGATATTTAAGAAAGTTATTAATATATACCATAGATCAGTACACACCCTAAATGCTTAACCTATACGACACCACTATTGGACACGTGGGCAGGTGTTCCTTTAAGCTAGGTGGGAGGCTGGGATATTTTACAAGGTAAAAATTTAAACATTATAGTGGAACATTAGAATTAACAAAAAACTGACCAGTCAGCAAGGGCCCCGCCAGTGGGTAGAATTATAGTTAAGAAGCAGGTTACGGAATGATTTACAATATATGATGAAGTAAACAACAGCAACTGTATTCTTAAAATTTCAAGATAATTCCTGAATATCCAAAAGCCTGCAAGTAATATCCTGTCTCCTTTAATCTATTTAAATTCTTTTTTATTAGAATTCAAGGAAATCATAATTCATTGTGTAGGGTATTTTAACAAAAAGAAAGTATAAACATTTATATCCAAATCCACATTTCAAAGTTTTCATAGCATTCCAAGTTTAACTTCAAAACAAACTTCATTTGCAGACAGAGGTGGTAATTAATCTGACAGATAAAGATAATGCTTTGGATTTTTCTTCAGGAAGAAAGCTAATTAATCCCAAAGGACTCATAGCTGCATTCAGTTTACAATGGGAACATCTTCAGCAGTTATCTCTCTTTGTCAATGCCATTCTTATATAAAGTTAAAGAATCTACCCCACCACCCCAGCTCCAAACAAGGGGACGTAGAGAAACTAAAAATCAAAATATGTCTCTCTGTCTATTGAACAACCATACCAAATTTGATCTGAATTGGGCAACCATAAAAAAAGTTATTAAAAAACAGAAAATTTGTGGACGGAAGAATGATAGACGGATAGAGAGAGTGATTACTATAGGGCACCCGCAAATCCTTGCGGGGCCCTAATGAACAAGTTAGTATGATTTTAACAAAGAACATTATTAGTACTGCTGAAAATATGAAATTTACAAAGATTCCCAAAATTAATTTTAAAAAAATAATAATTATTGAGTGTAAATAATGAATAATCACTTCCCGTGATACATGTATTTAATAAAATAAAAATGGTTTTAGGAAACACTGATGCCGAAATCGAATCGGAAGTTTTGAGTACACCAGAGATTTCTTCCCTTCCAAGAGTTGAATCAGATTCTGACGATATGGAATCTATTCCGAGGAACCAAACTGCTAGTGACAACATAATTCAGTGGAGAGCGGAACAGGCCCAACAAGACTCTGTTGTGGATGAACTAATCCAGGGAACCGATTTGGACAAAACTTAAACTCCTGTTTTAGGTAAATCTACAAATCAAATTTAGAACAATAACACCAAGGAAATAAACATCATTTCCTGGTATAGAAATGTTTATGTACTTCAGTTTTTCTTAAATATCTTTACATTTAGAAAATACACAAATTGCGGACATGCCTTCGACTAGTTCGGGAACTTCCAGTAGGAAGTCCTAAATGCAAAGACGTGTCAGTTGCAAGGCGAAATAAAGTAAGATTTCTGTTTTAATATTTTTAGGTCACCTGAGTAAACTCAGGTGACCTATTGCTATTCGTTTTCGTCCGTCGTCGTGCGTTGTGCGTCGTGCGTTAACATTTGAACATTTTCAGCTTCTTCTCTGCAACCACTGAACCAATTTCAACCAAATTTGGCACAAAGCATCTATGGGTAAAGGAGAACAAAAACTGTGAATTTCATGATCCCTGCCCCCCTGGGGCCTGAGGGGTGGGGCCAAAACCACTAAAATTAATGCAATCTTTAAAAATCATCTTCTTTACTCCTGGACATCAAGCAGTCAAACTGTTTGCATGATTGTAATAAGCAATGAGTCCTCTACCAAAATTGTGAAATTCATGGCCCTGGGGTCAGGGGTTCTAGTGCTAGGGCGGGGCTAAATAATTAGGTAGTGAAAATGCATTATTTCTTTGAAAATCTGCTTCTCTGCTCCTGGGTATTAAATAAACCAACTTAATACATAGTTATGATGAGCAGGAGTGCCTCTATCAAAATTGTGAATTTTATGGCCCCAGGGTCAGGGGTTCTGGTGTTAGGGCGGGGCTATATAGATTATATAGTGAAAATGCATTATTTCTTTGAAAATCTTCTTCTCTGCTCCTGGGTATTAAATAAACTAAGTACATAGTTATAATGAGCAAGAGTGCCTCTATCAAAATTGTGAATTTTATGGCCCCAGGGTCAGGGGTTCTGGTGTTAGGGCGGGGCTCTATTGATTATATAGTGAAAATGCATTATTTCTTCGAAAATCTTCTTCTCTGCTCCTAGGAATTAAATAAACAAACTAAGTACATAGTAATGATGAGCAAGAGTGCCTCTACCAAAATTGTGATTTTTATGGCCCCAGGGTCAGGGGTTCTGGTGTTAGGGCGGGGCTATATAGATTATATAGTGAAAATGCATTAATTCTTTGAAAATCTTCTTCTCTGCTCCTGGGTATTGAATAAACTAACTAAGTACATAGTTGTGATGAGCAATAGTGCCTCTACCAAAATTATGAATTTTATGGCCACAGGGTCAGGAGTTCTAGTGTTAGGGCGGGGCTCTATTGATTATATAGGGAAAATACATGAATTCTTTGAAAATCTTCTTCTCTGCTCCTAGGAATTAAATAAACTAACTAAGTACATAGTTATGATGAGCAGGAATGCCTCTTCCAGAATTGTATATTTTATGGCCCCAGGGTCAGGGGTTCTGGTGTCAGGGCGGGGCTCTATTGATTATATAGTGAAAATACATTAAGTCTTTGAAAATTTTCTTCTCTGCTCCGGGGTATTAAGCAGATGAACTACCTTTATAGTTGTGATGGACAAGGGCCCTAATCTTCCAGAATTGTGAATTTCAAGGCCCCAGGGTCAGGGGTACCATAGAAGAGGGGGGGGGCTCTACTTATAAACTGAAAATGAATGAATGGTTTGAAATCTGCTCCTTGGTATAAATCAGATATCAAGGCCTAAGGGTCCGGGGTTCATGTGTGGTAGGGGCACTACTGATTATTGCTGAATATTACTGATTAGTTGAAATGCATTTTTTGCTCCCCTACCCTGGGTATGGGCAGTAAGTAAACAAACTAAGCAACTGCTAAGTGTATTGTTATGATGATCAATGGTGCCTCTTTTTTTCTTAGTAAGAATGTAAGCATGAAATAAAATAAATGCAAACTCTTCCAAGAAGTATACAACGTTTCAATACATTTTTGTTAGTATAAAAGCAGGGTATGCATGGTAGAGAAAGAGTAATAAAGTTCTTCCAAAAACATAAATATTACCTTTGTTTTCACATGTTAGGAAAAGCAGCTGCTGAACCCTTGGACAGTGAGGGTGAGACAGATGTACAGGAACCTCACAGCAGGAAATCCTACTGTGATGTATAATTAAGGTCTTCTGCTCAGGCAGAAGACCTTCTACTGATTCTGCTGGTTAAGATTATTCCCTATTATTCTTTTTTTCCTAGACGCCAACTTTTAGACCTCATAACTCGTTCATTTCTTAACGGATTTCGCTCAAAATTTCTGAGTTTTTAAACGTAACGTTACAAAACGCCATCAAAATGTTTTCATACATTTCGAAAATTCTCTACCGCTATTCTTTTAAATGAAAATTTTGTTCTGTTATAACCGTGGACAGTGAGGGTTAGACAGATGTACAGGAACCTCACAGAACAGCAGGTACAGGAAAACGTCTTTCGGGATTGAAAAAGATCTTATACCTAAACCATGCTGCGGTGATCCACCGATACACTCTGCATGGTCTTTATTGTCCAAGGGTGAGCTAGGCAGTCTCCACATTAATAAGCAATTGGCATGAATTTACAAATTATTTTCCATTGTCTATTTTCTTTTAGAAAGAATAGTCATAATAACATGTCAGGATCCAATGTACAGAAAGTATTCAAGAAAAAGAAATCCTCTTGCAGTGGAACTAGTGGTATAACAAACATTGATTAATTAAAACCGTCTTTACGTCACTTAATCATGTTTTCGAAAAAGGAAAGGGGGAGGGGTAGCTCATAAAAAACATTGTATAACCAGTTTGACATCATTTTTAAAAAACATGTATATTTTTGTAGACAATGATGATAGTGACAAACAATTAAGGAAAAAAGTAGAAAAGCTTGGAAGAGTCGGACCGAGATCATACTCCCAAAGAAAAATCCACCAAAGAAAGCAAAAAGCGCGACCCTGATAGCTGATGTACCAGAATTTGATGAAGGTCAATCACAGAAAAGGCAGATGATGATGATTAAAATGTTGGATGTAATGAAGAATGCATGGATGAAGAAAACGATCCTGTGAATATTGATTTAATTCAACATTTAATTGAGGGGGGCATTATTGAACGATGCAGAAGAGATGACCGTGATTTAATTTCAGATAGAAATTGGCATAACATATTGGGCTTTCCAGAAATGTCGGCTGATGATGATTCATAAGTGAATGAATCAGATGATGAAAATGTAAATCCTGAAAAAAAAGAACCGGATGTTATTGACAGAAATTTTACGATTTACCATGATGACCATAGGATAGTTTATACTTTAGGCTATTTATCACAGCATCAGTGGTTTACAGTTAAGTGACTTGTTGACGATTATCAGTGTCAACTGCTTACATCCTCACCCAGGATAATAAGCCTGTGCAAAATTAAGCAATTTTTCTCAGATTTTTTTATCTCCTACGAAACCACCAGTAAGGACGAGGGCACCAACCCTTGCACAGAGACCTCGGAAGAGGGACCGTGATTGGAAGAGTGAGCATGCGATTAGCAAGTTTCTCGTGAAAGTATCATATGGTTTAAATTGACCTGTCTGATACATTTGTATTATTCGTACTATTTTAATACTCATTTTGAAACTATTCCATTGATTTATATTTCCTCAATCCAAACTGCTTTATTTCATTTATTTAACTGTTACTTTTTACACCATATTACACCTGTTACACAAAATTTTCTTTTTAATAACAATCATTTGCTATTTGGAATTTTGTATCTTAATGAACGAAAATGAAGTTGTTTTACAAATATTATCACCTTTCGGCTGTTATGAAAATATTATCATTTATTTAACAAAAATACTTTTGTTTCTTTCGTTTGATTGACTCAGTTAGTGTCAGTCCATCGGATTACCTGTCTTTGTCCTCTTTGTATATTTTTTCTCTTTAAATTGTCGAAGTCCCCCCCCCCCCCCGGCAAGGCTTTTACCTGCGAGTCGAGGGATGGTCAATGTCACTAATCTGTGCAGGAAAGTAGAAAGGTTTGGCTGAACTGCTAAATGAACCTGGAAGCCCTGCATCACTAGTCAGCTGATTAACCATTAAACTATCCAGCCTGATATTCACTTGTCAATTAATTCACTAGTCAGCTGATTAACCATTAAGCTATCCAGCCTAATATTGACTTGTCAATCAATTCACTAGTCAGCTGATTAACCATTAAGCTATCCAGCCTGATATTTACTTGTCAATCAATTCACTAGTCAGCTGATTAACCATTAAGCTATCCAGCCTGATATTTACTTGTCAATCAATTCACTAGTCAGCTGATTAACCATTAAGCTATCCAGCCTGATATTCACTTGTCAATCAATTCACTAGTCAGCTGATTAACCATTACGCTATCCAGCCTGATATTCACTTGTCAATCTATTCACTAGTCAGCTGATTAACCATTAAGCTATCCAGCCTGATATTCACTTGTCAATCAATTCACTAGTCAACTGATTAACCATTAAGCTATCCAGTCTGATATTCACTTGTCAATCAATTCACTAGTCAGCTGATTAACCATTAAGCTATCCAGCCTGATATTCACTTGTCAACCTATTCACTAGTCAGATGATTAACCATTAAGCTATCGAACCTGAGATTCACTTGTCAATCAATTCACTATTCAACTGATTAAGCTTTGCAGCCTGATATTCACTTGTCAATCAATTCACTAGTCAGCTGATTAACCATTAATGTTATAGCCATTTGCTCATGTTCAAAATTTTAGCGCCATTATGTCAGTGTATTACGTCATGGATTTTTGAGTACACATTATTTTCTTGAGTACTGCACGAGCAGTGACATTCGCTGGAAGGTATCGTTCCCTGGTCTGTACTTTTGTTCAATGCATCTCTGGAATTGGGAAAAACTACTTATTCGGTAAGCCAATTATTCAAACACCACCACACCCATATGTATTTGTATGCATTTCTTGTATTTTATTTAACAATCACTATTTTTTTATACTTCGATAATGGTCTACATAGTCGAGCATATTGGATCATCATTACTTCTTATGTAAAGCTACATTTATAGATTTATTATATTGAACACAATATTTTAAAACTATTTATAAGATTCATTGATAGATCTGCATATCTGTTGTTTAGGATAGGTGTTAAATGCATTAGGCTTAAACTGTGTATTGCAAGGGTGATAACTCTCATCCGTTTTTAAACACCAGTTTCGAAAGTTAAAATATTTTATGCATAATATATAGAACGTTAACTTATAAAGTATTATTTTTGGGTTTGTGATATTGATAGCATATATTCTGGCATATATTTCTAGTCTGAATTGCCTTGGCACTGTTAATTTTCTAGTCCGAATTGTCTCTGTTTATTGGTATTGCATTGTGTTACAAGATTTTTTTATTTACAATTTTGTTTATTTACTTTACAGTAAATCGTATGATGAACCGTATGATGAAACGTATGGTGAATTTTATGATGTCAGTCATGTGATGATGTATTATGGATTGTATGAGAACTATGACATATGATGAAACCTATGAGCGAATGTTCCTATGAATGAAGTTGAATAAAGACATGCGCATTTAAACTTTCTCAATCTCTCTCTGGGCATTGAACAGTACAACATTTACGAATAAGTATCAACGGCCATGTGCGATGCAGAAGAAAGTGATACAGAAGAGCAGCCAGGACAGAGGCACAGAGTGATGACTGAGAAAGGACTTTTTTTACCAAATGCAACAAAAGTTAAAGTTTAGAAGAAGTTGTGACCAGAAACTGTCCAAAGTGATAACATAGAACTGTTACTGCTGGAAAATCCGAGCAAAGATACAGTTAAAAATGAGTATAAGAAGTGGATGCAGATATACGAGGATTTGATTGTGTCACATAAAGAATATCAAGATTTGATGTATTTGACACCATCTGAGAAAATCCAGGATGATGAGAATTTTCAGTTTAGGAATAGAAGATTCACAGCTTTGAAAGATTCTGTAGAGGATTGGATCTTGCGACACACAACACCTGACAATAAATCAGTGCGGTCCAAACCCAGTATAAGTTCTTCTTCAATTCATCTTTCCATGGAAAAGTTAAAAGTACAACAGCGGAAAGCAGAAGTCATTGCCAGAGCCTCAGCATTACCAAAAAAAAAAGGGAATTGGAAGAAGCTAAACTACGACTAAAACTACAAGAAGAAGAACTTGAATTAAAAACAGAAATAGAAATAACGGATGCGAAAACTAAAATTATCGAAGAAATGGAAAAGAGTGTTATGAGGAATTTGGACTTAGAAGAATCTCTTAAAGATCATGCAAGTGACAAACCTGAAAGCTGCGATTATTAACTCTCGCCCACTTGTTGGTGTGTCATCTGATCCAGAAGAACCTTATCATCTAAGTCCATCTTTGCTTCTCACACAAAAGCCAGACGTCCTTGTTCCAACCGGGCTTTTGTTTGACGAAAAAGACTCGTATAAGGTTCAATGAAAAAAAGTGCAGTACCTGGCAGATGTCTTATGGTCCAAGTGGAAGAAACAATACATCCAGACACTTCAGGAGCGGCGAAAATGGCAGACAAACAACAAAGATCTGCGTGTTGGTGATGTTCTTCTGAAGGATGAGTTACAGAACAGAATTTACTGGCCCATGGGTCTTGTGACGAGAACCTTTCCTGGATCGGATGGAAAAGTACGAAAGATAGAAGTCCGCATCATACGTGATGGGAAACCCACAGAATATGTTCGACCAGTGAACAAAGTTCTTCTCTTGATATCTGAAACTTAGTTGATATCTGCGAGATCAGGCAGGGAGTGTTCCGCCACGGCTTCCATACCTGACTTTCCACATGTGCTAACTGGGTATATGCGCTTCCGGCGAAGCAATATGTGTTTATGTTTTTGTTTCATGAAGCTGACCACAGTGTAAGTTATGACATTTATTTAGTGACTGTGAAGCAGTTGAGATTCGCCTCATTTCGTTGCAAATGGCAAAATCATCAAAAGAATGGCCGAGGACCTTTCAATAATAATGCAAAATTAGGACTAGGCATATTTTGTAACTCATTTTATCTACGTAAAATTGCATGTAGTGACTTTTATGCAAAGTTTATGAAAATATATTTGTTAGTTTTTTTCCAGCATTATTACATGCTGGCATAGGTGAATCAATTATTGGCTCTATATTTGCTTTGATGAATATACCATGCATATTTAACTTCAAGAAATTTGAAGAAATTGGAAAGAAAAGCAGGGAACACAATTGAAAACATTGCTAATGAAGCATGTGCTGTTGCCTTCGAAGATGATGTACAACAATCAAGGTATAATCTGAAACATATGAATAAAACTAAACAAGTAATAAGGCTATCTTTTAAAACTATGCAAGTAATAAGGCTATCTTTTAAAACTATACAAGTAATAAGGCTATCTTTTAAAAAAAAATAGCCCGATTCAAAATTTTAAAATATCCTTTATTTTATAGTGATAGCTTTTCCCTGTCCATCGATGCTGGTTGGAAAAAACGTGGCAAGAACTATAGCAGCCTCTCGGGTTTGTATGAATTTGTTATTAGTTTGTCTATATATATATAAATTCATATTTGATATAAATAAGTTTGCAAACATCTAAATATATATTTTTTATCGCAGGCAAAGCATCTATGTTTGACTAAACACTTAAGAAGATAGTGGACTACAGTGTTATGAGTAAAACCTATAGAAAGTGTGATGTGGCAGCAAAAAAAAAAAAACAAAAAAAAACCCAGGCAGTAGTACCCCAGAGCATGACTAGGAACAGCCGTGGAGCCTGTCAATGTATAGGATTTTTCGAAATATACAGTGGCAATGTGTAACATTGATCACGTGACGTGGGTCATAAAGTCAGATTGAAGTTGCCTTTGTTAATATCGGTCACTAACTGCCATTGCTTCTGTGATTGCATCTATTCAGCTCTTTCACTGCATTCTTCAAGACAACTTGTACATCGTTTATCTAACAGCATGTTGACTAGTAACTAATAATTATATACATTCTAAATATTGTAGGTTATATGTAAAAACAAAATGCTCCAAACAGTTCCACAACACTGAAGCATGTGTTGGTCTTGAGAATTTAACCAACAGAACTTTCACTTGCCAGATTTGCTCCAATAAACCTATGGTAAAACTTGTGATAAAGAGTTTCCTCTCTCTCTGAGATTTCTTTTACATAATTATTTTTCAATTAACCTTTTTGTTTTTTATTATATTTAATAAGGAGAAGACAAAACGGAAATTACAGACTTATGAAGTAATAACCATCTAAGGAGATTTTTAAAAAAGTAGAAATATGGTTACGGCAAATATTCAACATGACGAAGTCTTTCATTTATTTTTTATTTTATCATTTTTTTTGTTTATTTTTCAGATTGCCTGTTTATCGTTGTGATTTCCATAAGGAACAACCCTGGGACAGGTGGCTCGTCACATGTCAATGGTTGTGCAGAATACAAAGATGAGATACTTCTGATGTAAAGGGATCATACTTATATATGTGTTTGGCAAATTCTAATTTTGTTGCCTTTATCTGATGCCGTGATAATATATTGATTCTTCTTTGGTGGCATGTTTTTATAAATTTATACAAACGTGAATATGACTTGAAATTTTAAACAAAATTTATCTGAACACTGATGTCAACAGATAAGAATATATACTAACTACTACTTGGTCACCATTGAATTTGCCATGAATTTTTTTTATCTTTACATGTAGGTTCTGAGAAATAGCCAAATCAACAACAGAAGACCAATTACAACAGAACATGGACAATCTTCGTTGCAGCAAGATTTGGAAACACAAATTGAAGCTTCAGCGATGGTTTGAGCGCATTTGGCTAGCCAATTACAAGGTGACACACAGTATATTGTTTTTAAATGAATAATATCTTTAAAAATAATAGGTGGCATTTTGAAATTGTCATTTATATGATGCATATTTATTTTTATATTATAACAATTATAATTGTTTTATAGAGGTTGGTCAGCTTGTTTAGGAAAAGTTTGTGAAACGTCAGGGTGTCAACAACAAATGGAGTTGAAAGGCCACACCAGAAACTGAAACAAGGATACCTGTCTCATACTGGTGACAAGTCATTGTCAATATTCTTTTTATCAACTCTTCCCTGAAAGTTATACACGGTTTGTATACTGTTCATTATCCCCATATTCTTCGTGTATCAGATATTTATACGTATCAGTAAGAATTTTTTTTCCATTCAAATATACTTGTTTATTACATTGTAAAATAATTATATTATTTGTAGGTTTATTCAGTACAATGCAAGAAGCTTGGATACCTGTAAATCATACATCGCCAGCATTCCCAGTTTTTTGAAAAATAGACCAAAAAATTTGGTGGAACATTGTATTAAAAGAATACCTACTCAAGTTCTGAAGATTTCAGAGGAAAACATCAGGGAGAGGTCAGCTGGAAACTTTCAGGTGAAGAGTGTAGATTAAGGAATGTGTATGATATTGATCTAAAAATACCTAGTCCTTCTAGCACATGTTATGACTGGCAGAATTATCATCTGTCATGCAAACACATGCTTGCAGTATTTCAGCAATATCCAAGCAGGGACTGGGACTTTTTACCATCTGAGTACCGTGATGCCCAGCACTTTAACCTTGACTTTGAAATTTTGGAGTCCATTCAAAATTCTGAGTTTAAAAAACCATCTTGTTCACAAGAAACATTTCCAGAAAGTCCCATTCTGACAGGTGAAGGATCCCGCAATAGCAAAGTTCCAGAAAGAGGAGAAAGCCAATTAACAGATGCCCCATCAAACACCAAAGACTGGCTTCATTGCCGCGAGCTTATTAAACAAATTCAGGGCAGCATAATGAATGTTTATGGACTCAATATTGGCAACGTTCTACAACAACTTTAAAGTGAAAGTTGCGGGTCCTTCGGACGAGACCTTAGAAATCGAGGCCCCGTGTCAGCGGCAGGCACGATAAAGATCCCTCACTGCTCAATGGCCCTGGGTGCCGAGTAAAGGTCAAAATTTGAAACCCTTCACCGGCATACGGTGACGTCTCCATATGCGTGAAAAATTCTCGAGAGAGACGTTTAACAATTTACAATTAATCAATCAAATCGAAATTTCAATCCCTTTGGTAAGTTAAAAAAGAACACAAATTTCCACTTGCACATGCCTGAGGGTTAACAATGCACAAAGAGCAAGGGAAAACAAAAGATGTATAAGTACTCTCGATGAAAGAATTCTTTCACACAGGACAATTCTACACAGCTATCAGCAGAATAAAGACTTTAGAACTCTACGGTACATTGTTGATGGAATTAATTAACAAAAATAAAAATATAAGTTCTCAGAATGAAATTGAGAGGATGAAGAGAGACGCTCCCTTTCTGCCATCACCTTCACTTTCTTTCCAGACGTCAACTGATATCTACTCCAAAATCAACTACCTCAACATAAATTCACTTATTCCCCATTTCCCTTCACGTATGAAAGACAAATTTGTATAACAGAGTCATATTACAGGATTAGCAGATACTTGAATGATTTTCTCTGATGAACATCAAGAAATACCAAACTTTAACAGCTTAAGGTGTGATCAACTTAATGATCAACATCATCACCAAAGAAAACTAAGAAGTGGTGGATTAACAGCTTAAGGTGTGATCAACTTAATGATCAACATCATCACCAAAGAAAACTAAGAAGTGGTGGATAACTGATTTTTATTAACTCTTTAGAACTTACAGAATTGCTATGCAACATACATTTAATCCTCGCATCATAGAAATATTTCTTTACCATTTCCCCGCAAGCACTTTATAGCGGGGTACAAATTTCTCTAAAGTTTAGCGTAAATAATATTCTTAAATAATATTTTAATTAGAAAATAACTTTTCTTATTTTATGAGACTCAAGCAAGTATAAAATAGTTGGAATTTGGCAATGAATTAAAGATTAAATGAACTTTTTAAAGTGCGTGAAAATGCGTGATTGCGGGGAAACGGTAAATGCGTGATTTTGCGTTAGAAATAGGAAATGGTATATGCGTTAAAATGCGTGACTGCGGGGAAGGGTGTTAATCAATATTTCTAAATCATTATTTTTATATGATGAAGCAGTATTTCGTGGAAAAAAGGTCATCAGTATCAGATGGTACTTGTCTCTCCCTGTGTTGACAGGACTGTGCGAATTCTTATCCTCTCTGTACAGGGGCGTAGCAACAGGGGGGGGGGCACTTTTTTCCCAACCTTACCTATACTATAGCAAATGTTAATTGAAAATGTTGTTGCCCCCCTCCCCCACCCCAATTTTAGTGATGTACCGAAAATGAAGTATTAGAATTGGTACTGAAAGTAGTTGCCATTGAAAAAAAGTAAGCCTCTAACCCCCCCCCCCCCCCCCCCCCCCCCCGAAATACGATTTTCGACATTGGGAAACTTTCAACTCTTCCCTTTTTATTTTTGTTAACTCTTTTCAGGTAAGTAAAAAAAGTTTTCTCCGGATGCCCCCCCCCCTTTCAAAAACGATGCTAAGCCACTGCTTTATACAATAATCCAAAAAATTCTGTATTATGTGACTTATGAAGACTCTAATCTGAAATGCCTACCAGTGTCAGAGCTTTTGTAGTGGATTATTTCCATGTTGACACTTTGTGTAAATCAGACAGTTGCCAAAAACATTCAAATCTTTTTAAAGATTATGGATTTCTCCGGTCATAATGTTCATTCATGCGTTTGAAATGAAAGGTATCTTTCATTCATTTCCAACAAAAGCCAAAACAAAATTAATGCTTTTTAAACAAGAGGCCCACGGGCCTTGTAGGTCACCTGAGTATTGTGTAACAACTTTCAAACAATTAAATTTGGTTCGTGTTTTAAACCAGAGGCCATGAAATTCACAATTTTGAAAGAGACACCATTGCTAATCATAATTAAAAATACTCTACTTACTCAATACCCAGAGGTAGATCAGAGTTACAAAGAGAAAATGTTCTTCCACTTTATAACCAGTTGTGCACCTCACCCAAAAAGAACCACTGACCTTGGGGCCACATATTTCAAACTTTGCAAATTTTATCATAAAATGGTTGATTAATTCCAAAGAGCAGGTTTCAAAGCATTAATTTATTTTCAGATTATGTACCCCCCCCCCCTCAGGACATAAAAAAAAAACCCATTTTGCTAGATGCACCTTTCTTCATCGTAAATATATATACTTGGATCATTGGCATAAAATTCACAATTATGGAAAAGGCACTCTTACTTTTCATAACTATATGCTTAGTTAGTTTATTTAATACTCAGAAGCAGAGAAGAAGATTTTCAAAGAATAAATGCATTTTCTCTATATAATCAATAAAGCCCCGTGCTAACATCAGAACCCCTGACCCTGGGGCCATAAAATTCACAAATCTAGAAGAGACACTCTTGCTCATCATAACTATGTACTTAGTTAGTTTATTTAATACCCAGAAGCAGAGAAGAAGATTTTCAAAGAATAAATGCATTTTCACTATATAATCAATAGAGCCCCGCCCTAACACCAGAACCCCTGACCCTGGGGCCATAAAATTCACAAATCTGGAAGAGGCACTCTTGCTCATCATAACTATGTACGTAGTTAGTTTATTTAATACCCAGAAGCAGAAAAGAAGATTTTCAAAGAATAAATGCATTTTCACTATATAATCTATAGAGCCCCGCCCTAACACCAGAACCCCTGACCCTGGGGCCATAAAATTCACAAATCTGGAAGAGGCACTCTTGCTCATCATAACTATGTACTTACATAGTTTATTTAATAACCAGGAGCAGAGAAGAAGATTTTTCAAAGAAATGTATGCATTTTCACTATATAATCTATATAGCCCCGCCCTAGCACTAGAACCCCTGACCCTGGGGCCATGAATTTCACAATTTTGGTAGAGGACTCAATGCTTATTACATTCATGCTAACAGTTTGCCTGCTTGATGTCCAGGAGTAAAGAAGAAGATTTTTAAAGATTGCAATAATTTTATTGGTTTTGGCCCCACCCCTCAGGCCCCAGGGGGGCGGGGACCATGAAATTCACAATTTTTGTTCCCCTTTAGCCATAGATGCTGTATACCAAATTTGGTTGAAATTGGTTCAGTGGTTTCAGAGAAGAAGCTGAAATGTTCAAATGTTAACACACGACGCACGACACACGACGCTCGACGACGGACGAAAACGGATAGCAATAGGTCACCTGAGTTACTCAGGTGACCTAAAAATTTGATCCTGTATATTGTTGTGAATAAGAAAAAATATTTTATTTTGTGACAGTCTTCACCAAAACATTTTTACAGCACATGCCCTCGGGCAGGTGAAATCACTAATTACGCTAGCCCGAAGAAATATTTCCGTGTCCAAAATTTTATCACGTTATATTATTCTTATTTGCCTTTTTATGCCACGGAAATGATCTGAAGATATCCATTCTGA
The DNA here is from genome assembly GCF_032062105.1 of Saccostrea cuccullata. NCBI lineage: Eukaryota > Metazoa > Mollusca > Bivalvia > Ostreida > Ostreidae > Saccostrea > Saccostrea cuccullata. The sequence continues at coordinate 32,949 of NW_026930541.1, forward strand.
CAATTTCTTGTCTCACCGTTTGTGTTCAATCTGTACAATTTTGTGTCTCCTTTGTAAAAGAGTTCCTCAGAAATCGTGGTAAAATAAACTGTCAGTGAAATTTAATTTTGTGTACTTTACTTTACATGGAAAATCAAAGACTTTAATGTATATTAATGCTATTGGTCTTATTTGATTTGATTATATTGACAGACCTGCCTACCCTTCCGCTTTTGGCGTAATTCTTCCGCTTTTTACCACAAAATTACGCTATTACGCCACTTACATTAATTTTACGCTTTTGATATTTTGGTTTAAAATCCATAATGAACGTCTAAATTTAGAATCAAAGTACCACCTGCTAAAATGAAATGAGAAGTTCTAATAAAGTTCTTATAGAAGTTTTTATAAAATTAATTAATATAGGACTACTTCGATAACGTACATTAACTAATTAATGATATTGTAATAAGTACAGCCATTTCTATGCTCAATTACGCAATATGCTCATTAATTTATTTTAACGTTGCTTAGAACAAGATAAAAGAAATGTAAGTGTAAAAAAGATACAATATATTGTTATTATGTTCGATTTGTGGAAAAATGCAAATCGCAAATCTTCAATTTAGCGATTTGATACAAACAAACCAAATGATTCATTAAGGGTATACGGTTGGTTTATTATTGTTATTGTAGGATAGTAATATTTTACATCACTTTTTCACAATAAATGATTCAAAAAAGAAAAGTTTTTGCCGGCTTTGTTTAGTAATGTACAATTTCAGTTGTTTTGAAAGAAAATAAAGTACCGATAGCGGGTTATTTTAGCGGGGTTCTTATTTAACTTATTTTAAAATTTGGCGGTTTGAAGGTAGCCTACCCGCTGAACTTTAAATCGCTTAAATAGTCAGTACTCTTCATAGTGTTCATCTGTAAAGAGTTGAAACCCATGTCCGCTGAAATAAATTACGCCAAAATTATTGGCAAAACAGAGCAAGCAAAACGCCAAATTTTTCACCCGCCAAGAAAGCCCGCCACAAGGAATTAGAGAAAAGCAACAAAGTAGGAAAACATGATTGATCATGCTTTTACCTCTGAAATTCCACCAACAATTTAATGAAATTACACCCTTGAAATGAAAAGGGTAGGCAGGTCTTTTATTGACGTTTATTCCTCAAAATTCACATGCTCTTTGGGCTCGTAATTGTACAATTTCTTCATGTCCGCTTCCAATTTTGCCGAAACTGGTACCGGAGTATATATACCCCTTGAATTCAGTACAATAGTACACCAGTATCTTGCTTCCCAATGTTAACCATATGGGGGGGAGGGGGCTCAAAAATATTAACCTGCGAGTTTACTTAAAGTGATTCTGCATTAGGGTAGTACGAGTTATAATTATATAATTAAAAAACGAATAAATTAAATAGATGGATATCTTAAACTTTTTTTAAATTTAATATTTAGATATGTATCGGTATTTGCTTGGAGTAAGTTTTTCTGAACGGAGTCATTCAACGACCTAAAATTGAAATTCTTATCTTATGATGACCTTTTCATATACCCAATTACACTTAATTTCTCTATACTTACGAAATAATAAACGGATGACAGATGTATATCAAAGTTCAAAATTCACGTGATAGTCCAGGCGCTTATTTCAGTCTACGTTGAACTTAGCTTTTCTGTGAGAAGAATATGGAGTTAACGAACAGTATTCAGTCTCCAAGTCCAAAAGCAATACAAAACTAGTTCTAATTGTAACGGTGACCGTTACAGATGTTCCCCAAACGCTCCCCAAGTCCCTTTTTGTGGCAATTTCCTTTAAAACATTTTTTAATATGCGCAGTTATCGCAGGATTTCATAAAAGAATTTTAAAAAGCTACAATGATATCAACTTTTTGTCATTTAACGCATTGCACGCAAACGCACATGCATGCACATGCAAGATGACCATGGCATGTTGTCTAAACTATTAACATATCTTTATATTCCAAGAATCAATAAAAAGGCATAAAAATATAAATGTTACCGTTGTTCAAATACATTGTAAATTTTTCGCATTGCGCTTGCGCAAATACATGCAAGCACGTCCTTGCATTCAATTTTGATAGTAGTATCATGAAGGAGTCGATTATACCTATACATATTCTAATTTCCATCCTGTTCTGTTGAGAAACAAGAAAGTTACAGGCATTTAAAGTTTCAGCCAATCAGATTGCAGCACACTTAAATTAACGTGCTTTTATGATAATTCTTATATATCATGCTGTAGATCTTCATAATGTATGACTATCTTCAAAATTTCAAATGATTATGACGTAAAACAAGAAAGATATTGAGATTTTAGTTTTAGCCAATCAGAGCGCAGCGCACATGCATGCGCGTAAAATATTGCTACTTTGACCATGTCGTCTTGTTGATACTACTTATATATCCATGCATTGTGAGTTTCAAAACATTTCATCAAGAAATTAAAAAGTTAAGGCTTTATCCATTATATTGGTAATTTCACATGTTGCACGTGCGCGCTCTTGCCAGCACACGTGCATGTACATGCTTTCATGAAAATTATTATATATCATGCTGTAGATCTTCATAATGTGTGACTAAGTTCAAAATTTCAAAGGATTATGACGTAAAACAAGAAAGATATTGAGACTTTAGTTTCAGCCAATCAGAGCAAAGCGCACGTGCATGCGCGTGAGATCTTGCTATTTTGACCATGTCAACACACATATACTACTAATATAAACTTATATTTTAAGTATCAAAGCATATAATCAAAAAATAGAAAAGTTACATATCTATCTATTATTTTGGTCATTTCATGTGTTGCACGTGCGCGCTCTTGCAAGCACGTGCGCGCAAAATGACCTTCGTTCCGCAAATCTATATAACATGCCTACTGACCCTAAAAAGGTTTCACCAGAGTCGGACGTGTAGTTTACAAGATCATACGCGGAAAAGATTTTCCCAGGAAGAAGAAAAATAATAATAATAATAATAACTAGTGCTAATTGTAACGGGGACCGTTACAGATGTTCCCCAAACGCTCCCCAACTCCCTTTTGGTGCCATATTCCCTGTAATCTCTATTAGATAAGAAATACTTTATGGAATTTAGACTTAATCAAGATCTTCCTAGAGAAATACAAAATATATTTAAAAACAGGCATTGCACGCGTGTTCATGTGCGTAACGACCATATTATCTTGTCTACAATATCTCAAATTTTAATATACTTAATATTAAAGCATTTAATCCAAAAGTATTAAAAAATTCACTCATTCGAGTGTATTTTTAATTTTACTCATTTAACGTGCACGCACGTGGAAGCACGTGCATAATGACTATACCTTTTTGTAGAAGCCCCTTATATTTATCTATGTTCTAAATCCCATCCTGTTTGGTTGAAAAACAAGAAAGTTACAGCCATTTCAAGTTTCAGCCAATCAGATTACAGCACACATGCATGCGCATGATTTCGTAAATTTTTATCTTTATCGTATTGAAGAATATCTAAATGAATGACTATATTTTAAAATTCCAAACATTTTTTCAAAAAACAAAGGAGATATAGCCATATAAAGTTTCAGCCAATCAGATTGCAGCACACGTGCATGCGCGTGATTTCATGAATTTTTTCTATATCATATTTTAGGATATCTTAATGTATGACTATGTTTTAAATTTCAAAGCATTTCGTCAAAAAACAAACGAGATATAGCCATTTAAAGTTTCAGCCAATCAGATTGCAGCACGAGCGCATGCGCATGCTTTCATGAAAATTTTTATATATAATGCTGTAGATCTTCATAATATAGGACTATGTCCAAAATTTCAAAAGATTATGACAAGAAACAAGAAAGATATTGAGACTTTAGTTTCAGCCAATCAGAGCAAAGCGCACGTGCATGCGCGTGAGATCTTGCTATTTTGACCATGCCATCTTGTCTATACTACTAATGTATCCTTACATAATGAGTTTCAAAAAAATTCATCAAGAAAAAGAAAAGTTACAGCAATATTCATTATATTGGTCATTTCATGTGTTTCACGTGCGCGCTCTTGCAAGCACGTGCGCGCAAAATGACCTTCGTTCGGCAAATCTACATAACATGTCTACTGACCCTAAAAACATTTTACCTTAGTCGGATGTGTAGTTTACAAGATCATTCGTGGACAAAATTTTCCCAGGAAGAAGAAAAATAATAATAATAATAACTAGTGCTAATTGTAACGGGAACCGTTACAGATGTTCCCCAAACGCTCCCCAACTCCCTTCTCGTGCCATATTCCCTGTAAGTTTCATCAAAGAAGGCAAAATCTATGCATTTAAGACGTAAACAAAGTTTTCCCATAAGTATACCAAGTATTTCAAATTCAAGCAATGCAGGCGTGCGCATGTGATTGCATGAGCGTAATGACGATATCATCTTGTCTATACTTTTTACTCATTGCACGTGCACGCACGTGCATGATGACCATACCTTTTTGTAGGTGTCCATTATGTCTGTCTATGTTCTTAATCCCATCCTGTTTGGTTGAAAAACAAGGGAGTTATAGCCATTTAAAGTTTAAACCAATCAGATTGCAGCGCACGTGCATGCGCGTATTTTCATGACAATTATTATATATCATATTGTAGGACATCTTAAAGTATGCCTATGTTTTAAATTTCAAAGCATTTTGTAAAAAAACAGAAAAGATATTGAGATTTTTGTTTCAGCCAATCAGAACAAAGCACATGTGCACGCACGTGCATACATGTGAATGGTGACTATACAATCTTGTAGGAGTTCTTTATGTCTATCTATGATCTAAATCTCATGCTGTTTGGTTGAAAACCAAGGGAGTTATAGTCATTTAAAGTTTCAGCCAATCAGATTCCAGCGCACGTGAATGCGCGTGATTTGATGAAAATTTTTATATATCATATTGTTGTACATCCTAATGCATGTCTATGTTATAAATTTCAAAGCATTTCATCATAAAACAAAAAAGATATTAAGATTTCTGTTTCAGCCAATCAGAGCAAAGCGCACGTGCAAGCGCGTGAGTTCATGCAAATTTTACCATGTCATCTTATCTACACATCTTATATATCTTTAAATAATGAGTTTCAAAACATTGTATCAAAAAATATAAAAGTTACAACCATATTAAATATATCAGTCATTTTACTCATTGCACGCGCCCGCACGTGCATGCGAATGCGCGCAAAATGACCTTCGTTCAGCACATCTACACAACATGCCTACTAACCCTAAAAAGGTTTTAACTTAGTTTGGTGAACAGTTTCTGAGAACACTTCCGGACAAAAAAGTACCGGAGAAGAAATAAGAAGAAAAAAGAATAATAATAATAATAATAAGAAACAGAGTAAAAACAATATGTTCCCCAACTTCGTTTGGGGAACATAATAATAAGAAACAGAGTAAAAACAATATGTTCCCAAACTTCGTTTGGGGAACATAATAAGGCAGCAAAATTCAAATTCTCATTTCTCTACTAAGATTTTTACATCGGGCTCGGAGTTGGTTTTCTTCAGAAAGACAGGACTGGGTTCAAGGCGACTAGGGGTACCACACCGGTAATTGACCAATCAAAATGAACTTAGTCAATTGTAGGTCCATACATTAAGCCGATTTTCCGTTCTTTTAAGAGTTATTTTAATTTCCTTCCAGGCCAGTTTGACAACTCTGGTACCTGTGCCTAGGAAATTTTATCTACTCTATAAATAAATAAAGTTTTTTGACAGGAACTATTTCTCCAGGGCATAGGAGGCTACTTCCTGGGGTGCTTTTGTGATGTTTATAAAGACATGGAAAACACGTGGATTTGAGGGTAGCCCTGTTTGCATATGCAAATAAATCAGAAAATGTCGTGTACGTACCCTGGTTTTTTGGTGTCAGCTAATGTGACAGGTATTGTTTAACACCCCCTTATCAATATTTTTTCATGAATTCAAACACGTGAGGTTTTACTGGAAAGAAACGTGTATTGCTTTTTAATATACCGAAACTCGCTATTTCTGGGGATTGTGTAATTCTAAAAAAAATTCAGATAAATTTCAATGGTGAAATAAAAGAAGAATGCTTGGTATTAAAATATTAATTCATATCAGTAGAATTGAATGCTATTAACGACATCTGGAGAAATAGGCTTTAAAAGGTTTATATCATATCTTTGTTCGCCTGCACTTAAATTTCAAACACGACAGAATTTGTAATTTTTGCCGTAAAAATTCATAATTTCTATATACTTTAGAGACTTACCGTAAAACTTTCAGGAAACTTTCTATGAAGTCTTTTCTGCACCTTAAGTGAAATTTTATGTCGATCCCAGGTTTTGATCGAGTTTCAGAGAAATTTTCTACGTTGTTATTGATTTTTTTTTAAGGAGAAGGGGGGGGGGGGGTTTGACTTTTTTATTCTAAGCATTTGTTAAAGTGAGTTTGTAAATACATCTACGAACTTGAGCTGGATTGTGACCTTTGGGTCAAGGGGTCAAAGGTCAAGGTCAAAGGTCAAGGTCATCAAAGCATTTCATAAAGAAATATAAAAGTAACGGCCATATCAAGTATACAAGTCATTTGATCATTGCACGCGCGCGAAGGTGCAATGCATGAAAGCTATATCATCGTGACTACACTTTTAATGTGTTTCTATTCTTTGAATTTTGAAACGTTTCATAAAAAAAATTACGACTATATCAAGTAAATCGGTCATTTAACGCATTGCGCGCGCACACGTGCATGCAAGTCCTTGCATTCAAGTTTGATAGTAGCATAATGTAAGAATCCGTCATATCTATTCATATTCTAAATTTCATCCTGTTTTGTTGAGAATCAAAAAAGTTATAGGCATTTAAAGTTTAAGCCAATCAGATCGCAGCACACGTGCATGGGCGTGGTTTCTTGAAAACTTTTATATATCATACTTTAGGACGTATTAAGGTATGATTATGTTTTAAAATTCAAAGTATTTTGTCAAAAAACAAGTAAGATATTGAGATTTTTGTTTCAGCTAATCAGAGCAAAGCGCACGTGCATGCGCGTGCATGCATGTGCATGATGACCATAACTTCTTATAGGAGTCTATTGTGTCTGTCTATGTTCTAAATCTTATCGTGGTTGGTTGAAAAACAAGGGAGTTACAGCCATTTGAAGTTTAAGCCAATCAGATTGCAGCGCACGTGCATGCGCATGCTTTCATGATAAATGTTATACATCATGTTGTAGGACATCTTAAAGTATGCTTATATTTTAAATTTCATACCATTTCGTCAAAAAACGGAAAAGATATTGAGATTTTTGTTTCAGCCAATCAGAGCGAAGCGCACGTAAATGCGCGTGAGTTCTTGCTAATTTGACAGTGTCACATTATCTACACTATTAATATATCCTTATATAATGAGTTTCAAAGCATTTCATCGGAAAATGTTAAAGTTATGGCTATATTAAATATATTAGTCATTTCAGTCATTTCACGCGCCCGCACGTGCAGGCGTATGCGCGCAAAATGACCTTCGTTCCGCACACCTACACAACACACCTATTAACCCTAAAAAGGTTTTAGCTCAGTTGGGTGAACAGTTTCTGAGAACACTCGCGGACAAAAAAGTACCGGAGAAGAAATAAGAAGAAAAAAGAATAATAATAATAATAATAAGAAACAGAGTAAAAACAATATGTTCCCAAACTTCGTTTGGGGAACATAATAATAAGAAACAGAGTAAAAACAATATGTTCCCCAACTTCGTTTGGGGAACATAACTAGTGCTAATTGTAACGGGAACCGTTACAGATGTTCCCCAAACGCTCCCCAACTCCCTTTTGGTGCGATATTCCCTGTAAGCCTTATAAAATAAGACATTGCATAAGACTATGCATTTTTGACTTTAAAAACGTTTTCCATGAAGGATACCAATTATATTCAAATTTTAACATTGCACGCGTGCGCATGTGAATGCACGTGTGTAATGATCATATCATCTTGTCTACACCTTCTATATATTTAAATATACTATATATTAAAGCATCTAGCCCAAAACTATTACAAAACACTCATTCAAGTGTATTTTTAGTTTCACTCGTCCCAAATGCATGCACGTGCGTGCACGTGCATGATGACCATACCTTCTTGTAGGAGGGCCTTATATCTATCTAGATTCTATATCCCATCCTGTTTGGTTGAAAAACAAGGGAGTTATAGCCATTTTAAGTTTCAGCCAATCAGATAACAGCGCACGTGCATGCGCGTTATTTCTTGAAATTTGTTGTATATCATAGTGCAGGATATCCTAATGTATGACTATGTTTTAAATTTCAAAGCATTTCGCCAAAAAACAAAGGAGATTTTGCCATTTAAAGTTTCAGCCAATCAAATTGCAGCACACGTCCACGCGCATGATTTCTTGAAATTTTTTGTATATCATATTGTAGGATATTCTAATGCATGACTATGTTTTAAATTTCAAAGCATTTCGTCAAAAAACGAAGGAGATATAGCCATTGAAAGTTTCAGCCAATCAGATTAAAGCGCACGTGCATGCGCGTGTTTTCATGAAAATTTGTATATATCGAATTGTAGCATATCCTAAGGCATGACTATATTCAAAATTTCAAAGCATTTCATCTAAAAACATAAGAGATATTGAGATTTTTGTTTCAGCCAATCAGAGCGAAGCGCACGTGCATGCGCGTGAGTTCTTGCTAATTTGACATTGTCATATTATTTACACTATCAATATATCCTTATATAATGAGTTTCAAAACATTTCATTAAAAAATGTAAAAGTTGTGGCTATTTTAAGTATATCTGTCATTTCACTCATTTCACGCGCCCGCACGTGCAGGCGTATGCGCGCAAAATGACCTTCGTTCCGCACACCTACACTACACACCTATTAACCCTAAAAAGGTTTAAGGTCAGTTGGGTGAACAGTTTCTGAGAACACTTCCGGACAAAAAAGTACCGGAGAACAAATAAGAAAAAAAAAATAACTAGTGCTAATTGTAACGGGAACCGTTACAGATGTTCCCCAAACGCTCCCCAACTCCCTTTTGGTGCCATATTCTATGTTAGCCTTATTAAATAAGACAACATCTGTGTATTTTTGCCTATAGCAACGTTTTCCCAGAGAGATACCAATTATATTCAAATTTTAACATTGCAGGCGTGCGCACGTGAATGCACGTGCGCAATGATCATATCATCTTGTCTACACTTTTCTATATA